>NC_044279.2:83624965-83924965 GCF_004027225.2 Strigops habroptila | reverse complement strand
ATGCAAAAAAATAACTTTCACTAGTTCTAATTATATCTGCTGAGAAGAGTCACAGTTTCGCAGGAGAAATTGTGGTGATAGGAATTACACATACAAGTAAGGATTCCAGTGTCATTCTTCAGCTTAAACATAGTGATTTTGCACCAAAGTCTGCAATAAGTGCTATCAATAATGCTAGTGACAATGAGTCCTCTACTACTTAGGGTATTTGCACAAATCTTTTTCCCTTTAAACTACCCATCATTAGAAACATTTATGTAGAGCAGGCTCTGGAAAACGCTGGTGCGCTACGATGATAACGTGCTCCTGAGTGGATGATACTGGGGTTTAAATCCCAACAGTAATTTAAGCATTTCCTATACTAAAGCTGTGATCTGACAATCATTGCTGGAAAGGTGGTGGTGGTTTAAGACATCGTTATCCACAACTGCTTATCTTCCAGAAATTACCCCAGCAGTTCAACTAGTGGAACAAATCACCGGAGTACTCCTCATTAACAGCATAGCAGAAGTAAGCCCATCTAGTTGGAAGTGCTGCTGTGGCTGCTTGTAGTAACTCATCTGATTTTACACTGAAGTGGGTGAGGAGAGCTCATGTAGTCTGTTCCCTGGGTGAACTGTAGGGATGTGATTGCTGCAGACAGCAGCTGCTGACAAACTGGAGAGACCTTCTGCATGGATCATCTGACGGTCACCAAACGCTGCTGCCGGTGGCTACCTATGGCAGACTGGAATCAATAATGGTTGCTATAAAGACTCCTTATCAGTCTGGATAAAGCCAGAGACTCTACAGAAGCAGCATCTTAAATGCTTGAAAAGCACAAAGCTGACATTTGAGGCAATGTAGGTCTACCAATACTGGGATTATGGAAGCTCTTACTGAAACAGCCAATGAAATCATGCAAAATATTTTGTCTGAGTATGCCATTTAGCATGGCACATGCAAAGGAAAAAGAAGCATGCACGTTTAATTCAATATTGCATGTCTCTTTCTTTTACGGGAACTGGGTAACAGGAAGGCATTGACAAAGTTGTTATAAGGTCATCAGGAAGTTGTTAGCTGAACAGAAGGTTGTGATAGTCACTTTGTTACTGGAACAGAGCCAGGAGGGCTCAGGAAGAGCTTTCACAGCTCAGAGAATTCCTGATACTTTCTTACAGGTCCAACACAGAATGTAGAAGAATATGTGATAATCTTTAGGAGTACTTGCTGGAGCTTTCTACTTTCTGAGTTTAAAATACACAGGATTACAGTTCAGGCAAGAAAAACAAACCAGCACACACAAGAATGGACTCTCTTGCCTGTGTCTAAAACATAGACAAAGTACACACCCCCAACAAATAACCCCTCACACCTCCAATGCCCCAACACTAGCCCTTCTGAGTGTACTGAATTTTGCTGTTATCTACAGATGTTACCAGCTTTTATCACCTCCTTCTCATACTTCAAAGTAAACATCATGCTTCTAAATTTCAACTCTCAGATAACTGTCTTAACGAGGCAGAAAGAAAACACCTTTCCCAGAAACAAACACCTGAAAAACTAATTACTGCTCTAAACCACAGGAGCTTTGTTCTAAAGTAACGTTCCATCCCTGTGTGGTTTTCTATCCTGTTTGGAAGCATGGCTGCCTCCTGCTTTCCTCATGGGACAGAGACAGGGCTGGGCTGAGGCAAAGTGGACCGTTAGAGAAGATCGGGAAGTGGCCAAGAAGCTGGATGTTCATCTGCTTGCAGTTATTAGGTATCAACTGTGAGATCAAGGGCTGGAGTGCATGTGTGTGCTCATACCAACTATGTACCAGGCACACCCTTTTGGGGAAGGAAACTGGAGTATTTTTCTCTGAAATTCATACAAATTATTAAAAGAGCTGATCAAAACAGTGGCAACTCTAGGAATTTGGTGCTTAAATGGTGCTCCCTGCTCAGCAGTCTGCTGTGTCACTGTTGGGCTATTATTTGCTTTCAGAGGATGTGTCTGTGGGTGACAGTGACCAAGAGAAATACATCTTGGGGTCTCTGTTGCATCAGGAGCTGCAACAGGGCTGCTCCCTGCCAGCAGGAGCTGACTCTGGACTGACAAAGGTATTAGTTCTAGATTGAAATACTAAGTTGGCATCTACACTGCGGTAGACCAAAAGAGAGTAGGTTTGCTTTTTTGTGGAAGTGCTAGTGCTAAAGTCAGCAGTTGTTTTTGCTGACTGTGCAAAAGCAATGCCTATCATAGTCAAAGACAAAGGAATACTGTCAATTTAGTAGAAGCCCAGTGTCTAAAGAATTTCAAGTCATACTTGTAAAATCTGGTAAGAGCAGAGCTGTTTACACCTCACAGAGAACACTTAAAACAGTTTCCAAAGTAAGTTTGATTTTCACTTTCTCTCCTTCCCTGTCCCTTTTAAAGATAAATTTAATAATAATGATTAGCAATAATAATAATAAACCAACTCTGTACATGTTTCAAAGAAAAAAACTAAAAACCTTCAGTGTTCCCTAAAACCTCATGTCACACCTTGTCCTCTGTTAGCGTCTCTAAGGGAAGTTTGCTTCAGGAACTCACCAAAGAAACATACAGCTATTAGGAAACAAATCTGTAGACTTTTGAACAGTTTTCTACCAATTTTTAACTCGTGGTCAATCTGGTATTAGCTGGCACTTGTCTGAAAAGCTTAGGTTTGATTTAGTAACTCACCAAAAAGTAAAAGGTTGCATTTCTTTAGCTAACTATTTGGCATCTTTGGGAAAATGTGTTAATGTCTGTCACACTGCTGTCACATTTGCCATCGTGCAGTGTCATCTAAAGCACATAAAAAAATCTCTCTGGAAAGAATAGCATGATTTACTTCTATGCATGCTCAGGTAGATGCGTTCCTGAGAACTCACAAATGTTTCAGAACAATGCTTGAGAAAGAGGAAGACCTAAACACAGATGAAAGAAAACAACTCGCAGAACCTGCTCCCTTTACAAACTATCTGTCTTGATGCTGTGCCATGTTCAGAAAACATTCTGCATGCTGCATGGATAAAAACCACACAGATTTCCTGAAAAGGCACTTCAAGTAACACCTTCCAAAGTGTTACTGACTCTTTCCTTTCTTAAAAGAAAGCTTTCTGGCCAACATGAGGAGGAGAGAAGGGTATAAGTCTATAGACAAACCCATCTTTCCTGCGCACATGTTGAGCCTGGGCAGCAGCCTAACCACAGGCTGGAAAGGAAATCGTGCAGTTCCTTCCGCAAGAAGATAGGCAGCGCTTCCCTGTCATCTGCCTCGAGCCGGAACTCAGGCACTGTTCCTGCCCCACCAGGCTCAGAGACTGGGAAATGTGGGAATGTTGGGACTGCTGGAGACAGCCCAATTCAAGCAGATCAGTCGTGCTGTCTTTTGCTCTCTCAAATAATTTCAGCGGGTTTTCAGTTGGTTTTATGTCCTTCCAGTGCTACAGAATGAGCTTGTGGTGAGAGATGTTCCCCTTCACCCCGAGCTGAACCTGCTGTCATAACAGGGGTAAAGCCATTTTCTCCACTGCCATAAGAAGCATTCAGCATTTGAGGTAACAGCTTTTGAAACAGCACAGAAATGGTTAACAGTTTTGTCTTTTTAACACTGACAGTTTAAATAACTTTCACCTTTAGTTCAAGGATACTTGCTGGTGTTTAACTGTTTTCAAGGATGGTTTAGGACCTTCAGGTAGATGGAAAGGACACAGTGTGCAAACAGAAAATGTTAAGCTATCATTTTCCAGCTACACACAGGGGGAAAAACATGAAGAGAGCTGATTTTTTTAAAGGCAAACCCCAACGCAGTCTTGCACAGTGTCAAACAGAAGAATAATGTCGTCAGTACAAGCAGGGAAACTGCATAATTTAACAAATGCAAATGTGCTAAATTGCTTGTTTACAGATTACTTACTGCTTGTAAATATAATTCGTGAAGTATTGATTAGGTAAAATAATCAAAATCATATGTCTCCAAGGTTGTGATCTACGTATTAGCAATGACAATCAGATTATTGCTAAGGGTTACCACTGCCCGGTATTTATCATAATATTTTATCACCATTAACTATACATTTATTTGGACTGCTCTGTGCGATACCCAGGCTAAGAAGGATCTGCAATGATTACACTGCGAATGTGTCAGCAATATTTCATCTGGTCTTCATGAATATCACAGTCAAAGTTGTCAGTAATTTCACCAAGAACAGTGCTTGCACGTGCTGCTCTGCTCTCTCAATGTGATCCTGCTGTGTCAGTCTCAGGGGTGAGGGCTTGGGAGCTCTTCATGGGCCAGAGTTCCATCGCCAGTCCTGGCTCCTCATTGTTTAATTCCCTGAATGCAGCATGTTTTGAAGTGGTTCCTCTTCTATTTCTCCTGCCGCTTGTTACTTTAGTAATGTTTTAAAAGTCACCTTGCTCATTCTTAAATGTTGTAAGCTCTGAAGATAAGACACACTATCTTTCCAATACAAGATAGCCTTTACGTGTGGAAGTATCCACAGTGAATTAACACATTATCCTTACAGTTTTGTCAATGCTTCACCTATATTTTTCCCATTTATCTTGGAAGACTCTCAGAAGACCTGGAAAATGCCTGTAGAGCAGTTGCTTCACCCACTCATAGGACCAGGCACTGGTCACTTCTGTAATCTTGTAGCAATACTACACAAGCATCTAACCCCAAAACACTGGAAACAGATGACATTATAGATGTATGATGTGTCACAGGACACATGTGATGTGCCACATGACCACGTGTCATGTCAAAGCCATGAGCATTTCAAGTGCTGAACATAGCTGAGTTACAAAGTAATTTGTTGCGCAGTCAACTATCACTGTCTCCTGTGCTAAATGGTTTTCCATGAACACAATTTTGAGAGCCCTTGGCCTGATTTTTTGTGCCACAATTATTGCCTTTACCTACCTTTTTTCTCCTTCCAGTATATGTTTGGTTTTTTCCCCCTCTTTCTTTCTTCTTTATTTATTTCTTTATCTCTTCTTGATTTATTTTATTTATCATTCTCTAAATAATTCTCCTAAAAAGTGCACATAAGTGTGATTATTCCCTCAGCTGCACCATTATATTACCCCTTAAAATCCATATTATATATGTTCATGAAGAATTCACTGTTGGATTCCCCCACCCTTTTTTCTTTACCCCCAAAATGAACAACTAATGAAAGGAATAACTCCCTCCCCCCACAAAGTCTCAGTAGTTTTTCTCCAACAAAAACGCTAGAGGAGGTTAAAATAAATGTAGGTGGGTATTTGGCATTACAAAGGGCTTATTGTACAGAACTAGTATTAAACATGGGGTGATATCCTGCAAATGTCTTTATACACCCAAACATCAAGTCTGTGGGAATTTCCAAAGTGCAAAGAACACAGAATCTAAGCCAGAATTATTTGTAAACATGGGAATAGATGACATTTACATAACAGGCTACTGCAGATTTATGAATCCAGGAAAGGAAATAATTAGAAAGGAAATTAAAGTTAAAAATAGTCATGAACCACCAAAAAGACTGTGCTTTCACCTCATTCTCTGGCAACAGTGTTACACCCACGTGCTGTGTGCCACTTCATTCTTCTAGATAACTAGTAGGGCCAGGAATGGGGTCTCCAGTTTAAAAAAGAAACTTTACTTGGTAAATACTTCTCATTGTATGTTCAAAATAGGTTTTAGATTGCCTAGACAAAAGGCTTATAGAATTTGCCTACACATCCAGCAGAAAAAGTGTTCTAATAGTGTGTTTCAGTACAATGCACTTCTTTTGAAAGCAGGAATAACTAAAAATAACAGAAATTTAGGAACGAAGACTAAAGCTAACCTACCATCTAATGACATTTATTACCAGCAGAACAACATAAAACGTACTGTGAGAAATGTAAGACGTGAACGCTGAAAGAATGGATGTAACTGCATCTAGTTATCTTACAGACAATTATTCATAGGGCTATAAAATCCGGCATAAATTGATAACACAACTAGACAGAAACAAAACGGGGAGAAACAACCAAGATGCAGCTCTATGGGGCTGGATATTGCTGTTACCTGTGGTACACACGGTGGCACTGCGGCCAGGTCAGGGAGCAGAGAGGATTCCTGGGGTCTTTTGGGGCTTTCAAATATGCACCTGAAGCCAGGCACAGGTTTTTAAGAGATTGTAGGAAAACACAACAGGCTAAAGGAAATCTCTGGGGGCCATAACAACAGCAATAACTTCCTTAATAGCAACAATTTCCTGAAGGCAGTTATAATCCATAAAAAAAAAGAAAAAAAAGAAAAAAAAATCATACTGAAAAAGGAAGCAGCATCACAGTTAAGCTTCATGTGTGCATGTCTAGCGAGTGATGTGGGGGACAGGTGAGAAAGGTGGGGTTTAAAATATCAAGTGAAGGATTTTGTGAAAAAAAATGTGCAGGTGCAACATAAGGATACTCAAGTGTGTCTTAGTAATCGTCAAAATACAGCAATGGGATATCATGGGATCCCTATCTGTTTGCCTGTCATTTTCTGAAATTAAAACTAACAATTTTTCATGGAAATAGGATTTTTAGTGCTGTCTGAAACCAGTTTTCATAGATGAATTTTAACAAGTTGTTGGTAAAAGCTTTTGGCTTCTACATGCTAAACCCTGGGCTGGCTGAAATCAGCATTCGTTTTACGTGGTTTGATGCCTGCTTCCTCACAAGATCATCTGTATGCAAGAGGTTTGAATGAGAGGCACAGGATCTTTCCTGTGAATTTGGCTAAACAGCACGTGTTATCAAATGCAGATTTTATTATCAGTGTTAGTTTACTGCCCTGGGTTCAGCTGTAACAGTTATTTTTCTCCTTCCTATTAGCTGGTGCAGTGCTGTGTTTTGGCTTTGGTCTGAGAACAACGCTGATAACACATCGATGTTTTAGTCGTTGCTCAGTAGCGCTTACCCCGATCAAGGACTTTTCAGTCTCATGCTCCGCCAGGGAGAAGGGGCACAACAAGCTGGGAGGAAGCAGAGACAGGACACCTGACACAAACTGGCCAAAGGGGTATTCCATACCACAGCACGTCATGCCCAGTATAGGAACTGGGGGGAGTTACCCGGCAGGGCCAGGCTGCTGCTTGGGTCAGGCTGGGTATCGGTCAGCAGGCGGTGAGCAATTGTGTTGTGCATCACTTGAGTTTTCTGAGCTTTCATTTCTTCTCTTGTTGTTTCCTATTATTATTATCATTAGTATTCTTTCTGTTATATTTTACTTTATTTTAGTTATTAAATTGTTCTTATCTCAACCCATGGGGTTTACATTCTTTCCATTCTCCTCCCCATCCCACCCAGAGCAGGGGAAGGAGAGGGGTAAGCAAATGGCTGTGTGGTGCTGTGTTACCGGCTGGGTCTAAACCACAACATTTACAATCAGACTGATTAATCGCATCAGAAGGAAAAGGTTTATAAAAATGATTGTCTGAAGAAACTAAAATAAAAACTAACATGTTTTGTTAGTAATTCTCACACCATTCTAACTGCTGATCAAAGGGAAAACAGCATTGTTTTGTTTAGAGGAATACGACAGCACATTCTTTATCTAGGGAGAATTACATTTTGCTTTAGATTTTATTTAGGGATTTAATGAAGAATAGCTTGATCCTTCTACATTTTCCCTCTATTCACATAAGACCTGGGTGTGCAGATCCAGGCACCAATAAACTACTTTCAGAGCAAGGAGGATTTCTTCCAACTCAAGAGGAACCTGTTAGAGAACCAGTTTTTTGGTACACCATGAGATGGACAACTTCCATTGAAAGTCTGACAACTTTCAGTGAAGCTCCTTGAATAAGTATGCTTTGGAAGCAAAAAAGACACTGTGAGTACTGAAAGGTCAAGTATGGAATAAATTAGTTCTGTAATTGATAACAAGTGACTTCCAGCTCTAGCAAATTATGTACTTAATAAAAATAATTAATATTTGTTTATTTTCTGAACTGAGTGTCTGTGATTTTATCCTCAGATGAAAAGAACCAAAGAATTTAAGATTTTGCCCCTAAGCTAAAGGATGTGGGTGTTTCTGACCCACTGGCTTATGTTAGCAACTTTTTGCAGTGTTGCAAATATTTTGCATAAGGAGTATTATATTTATTTCTGTCTAAGCTCAGTGGGGTTTTTTTATGTAACCTAGAATTAACTCTTATAGTAAACACTGATGTTATTTAGAGAAAGTGTAAACCAGTAAGTACTTCCATTTATATACTCACAGTTCCAGCATCTTCAAAGTACTCACTAAAGCACAGCTGAAGATAGAATTTAGTTTCATAATATAGAGAGCAGTAGTAACATGCTTTTTTCTACTTATTTGCTATCATTTTTTCAGAGCTGGGAGAAGGAGGGAATTTTAAATACTGAGCTGATTACCATGCTGCTCTTGGTCCACCAGAGCCAGAGCCCAGACCCAGGTGTGAGACTTTGGTGCCTGCACTCTGCAGCCTCCTGTGAGACCAAACACAGCACCAGGAAAACAATTCCCCAGGGATATTGTTAGAGAGCTCCCTGCAAGAGGATTGCCCGACAAGGACTTCCCAATCTGACAAAGTCTATAAAAGGGCTCTTTACGGTTTTCTGATTAATTGCTTCATAAAGTAACCGATGCTGGTGAATCAGCTTCTAACTCCGTGATGGTGAATGCCTGATTCTGCTTATTCGGGCTGGTGGGGGGGCTCTCGCAGGAATCTGGTTGCTCTGGGGGATGCAGATGGAGTGTGGTGATGAGAGATGGGGCAAGGACAGGGGCAGCAGGAGGAAGGGAAGGCTCAAGGCTCTGCAGTTTTATCTGCAGCTGGCTCCCTGCCCGCTCTCACACTGCTTGGCGTGGGGGTCCCAGATCACTGCAAAAGGACGTTGCGGGCTGAGAAAGAAACAAGATCCTTGCTACTTAAGTGATTGCATATGGCAGTTCAGTAAGAAGTTGCTGGCTTAATTGCAAGAAGAAAACAGTTGTTGGTAAGGGAGGCTTTCTGCCACATTACTGAAGGAGGAGCACCGGTGTGACCAAGCCTGATTCTTAGAGGGGTCATGCCTGTGAGTATCCAGGTAATATCAGCAGTGACTGCTCCATTCCTCTGTAAAATGCCAGGAGTATCGAGGTGCCCTAACAAGATAAAAGTGTAAGTCTGAGAAATGAGTATGAATGTTCCCAGTCACATTTTTGCTTCTGTTGAATAGTGTCATGTACCCAGCGGCTTATGGTTCTGTATAAATAAATTCTGGGAGTCTCAGCATTGGCTTGACTTTGACCCTTGGGTGGCATCAATCAAACATAAAGCATATGAATTAGAAGACTCAGGAGCTTTTAGAACAATGTTTGGAGAAGCATCTTCCACTGCAAAACAGAAAAGGTATAAATAACTAAAAGATGGTGTTTTACTCAACTACTCCTCTTTCCTTACAAAGAAAGCTTGGATGTTTAGCCATAAAAATAAACATGCTGAGGCAAATGGGAATGCCACCTGATGTAAAATAAGATAAAGCATAGAGGATGGGGTTATAATTTTCCTTAACTTGAAAGTTATATGACGAGGCAACGTTTACAAAATATCTTTTCAATTCCCATGCTGATAAATAAAGATGCAACATCAGATGCTGCAAAGAATTAAGGACAAACTGTTCTCTGTTTTCTAGACCATGAGAAAAATTTGGGCAAGCTTGAAAAAATTATACCTCAGGGACAACTTTCAAGCTGGGGCTGTTTGTGCTCTGTGTGTGTATACATAACACCATCAGAAGCTGCCAGTTTCACCCCAAAAAGCAAATGAGCCTCCAGTACGTTAGAGTGTGCGCAGGACTAAAAGAACCCCCTGACTTAACTTCCCTTCCCTGAAATATGAATCTGATATGACAGTCTTTATGTTAATCTATTTTATCGTATCTTGAAGTTGTGATTATTTCTGTACCCTTTTAAAAGTGATTTCTATAAGTAAATTTCAAATGTCAGATATATTTTGTTGCCTGGCATCAGTGTACAGAAGGAAATAGCGAAAGAAGCAACCCAGCATCATTATGCGTGGGGAATAAAATGAAGGAAATCTCCTTTTAGAAGAGAGAGAAGGAAAAGAAAGCAGGGGGAAACATCAGGAGCTAATATGTGGACACTCCCCCAAAGGTCATGGAAGGCAATGGAAGGAATGAAACTGGTGATGGAAATTAGCAACACTGAGAAACATCCCAAAAAACGTAATCTTCAAGAAAGCAGCAGGCAGTCAGGCAGGGGTGCTGTGAGAATCCACAAACCTCATGTCAGCGCTAACCTACGGCAGCCTCCAGCTCCGCTCCCCATCACACCCATGCAATACACCTATATCCAAGGGATTGCACTCACAGGATCAGAGACTTCAACGTAAGGGCAAGTGCCTACCTCAGAAAAGCAAAGCCAGCACCCAAGGCTTTCCACGGCTCCTGGCTGTGGGCAGCGACTCGCTGCAGTTGTTCAGGTCCTGCGAGGTCCTGCGCTCGGTAAGAGCCTGAGAAGACTGAATTCGTTTAGACTGAGCCGGGTCATGATGACAAAACAACAGAATGTATACAAATCTAAAAACACTATAAAACTGTTGCTGCTATTTGCTAAAATTACTCTTTGTTATCCGTTCTGGAAATAGTTCTTATCATTGCTATGTTAGCAGAGAAAAGGACAAAAGACATCATTTAAAACCGCAATGCCTCTTGCTGTCCTAAGATGAAGAATGCTGTTATACTGCGTGCTACAAATACACACATGTACCAATTTTTCATATAAACACAGTGGCATGTTGGACTTAAGGTGGCCTTTATTTAAAAATACTGCATGGGATAACTTATGTTCTTGATTTTATCTGTTGCACAAGTAGACTCAAAGCCTCTGCATTTCTCCCCACTCCTGGAATTGTGATAATACCCAGAATTTCAGATACCCTGGCTTTTCTATTTCAACCCTAGTAACTTTAAATTGTAGCATCACACTAAGAACAGAAACGATTTCTCCTCTGCTTTATTTTGGTTGCTCTGGGACACATTCTGCCCTGTAATTGATAGAGTTTAAAAATAAATCTAGTTTGGCCTTTTGAAACATAAAAATATTTTCTTGAGAAGAAAGTGCATATTTCTTTTACAGAGAAGGTAAATATTAGTGCCCTTTATGAAACAAACAGGTTCGAAGTCACAGAGGGGAAAATATTTTTCCTTGCATTAACTCTGTATTTCAGTTTCCTAGCCAGGACTGTATCAGCATTAAAGCTTTTCTTTCCATCTCTTAAAGGCCCCCATTCCCCAAGCTCTAGGGCTAGATTTGAGCTAAAATTTCTTCATGTGACTTAGCTGCATGGTCCTCAATAAAGCCTTCAGGCACCATGGGGATAAAAACATTTGGAAGAGCCTCCTGAGGCCCTGACCATCCATCCCCTTGGTGCAGCAGGTCAGAGCATTGCTGGAGTGCATGGCTCCAGCAACAGCAGGGAATGAGGTGGAAGGAGGGGCTTCGATATGAAAACTAGAGGTATTTAAACAATATTTTTCTTACTATGCTTAGTATGATGAGAATGTAATAAAAAAACACAAAGGATAAACCTTGTTAGATAACACTTGCTTTGATGGTAGTTCATCTGCTGGGTGGAGGATGCCTGAAGCTGTTCTGAGCGCAGCACTGCCCAGGCATGCTGCTCAGGGAGCCGGCGTGCAGCTGGGGCAAGGGTTTGCCCCTGTTTGCAGTGCTGCAGATCCTGATGCTTGAGGGATAAATCTGCTGGTGCCTTTCTGCCCCAGGCTAAGAGCTCTCGCCAGGTGCCCAGGGGCATCCGTGCCCTGATGCGGAGGACAGGATCATGCTCATGGTTTGCTGAGTTGGCTGAAAGTTGGCTCTTCAGGGAAAACTGTGTGGTCTGCTTGAGCCAACGTGGGGCAAGAGGTGAGAACACGAAGCTTGTGGAGAGCAGCCACAAGCTCTCTGCCCAGCTGGGCTCAGTTTCACTTTGGCTCAAGTGAATCCACACAGCCCATAGACAGGTCTGTCAGGCCACTGACAGCAGGATCCTGGCTTAGGGGTTCTGTGCTTCCTCTCCAAAAGATTTATTTTGCAGGTGCAAAGCAATACAACCAGCCTTCTAACCAACGTGTCCAAGGCTGGGTACCCCTCGCTCTGCTGCTGGCTGAGCCTTGGGAGATCCAGCACACTACAGCCTTCGGAGGCCTCGGGGTATTGAGGGCACAGATCTCAGCACTGGTCCCGACAGCACCTCATGGGAAGAGGTACACACACATGCACGCACACCCAGCTACCGTTTTGGTGTCCTCTAATATGCTACTGAAGTCTGTAGGATGCACGCCTGGGTGATTTTGAAGTAATCTATGTGTTCACCATGTTCTTCTACATCTGACAGTCAAGCCACAGCCACACACACGTTCAAAGCTGTCTGACAATTAGCTTTGCATCAGCCTGTGTTTTGGGGATGAGTTCTGTGCACCCGCTTTGGAGGGAACGAACAACAGACGGAAAAGCAAACAGCCAGAACATGGAAATACCCAGAGCCTTGGTAAACAAAGCACTTCAGTGCCTCCCAGTTAAGAAATTATCCAACTGTGCGCAAAAGGAAAAGCGCTTCACAGGCACACAGTCCTTGAGCTGTACAGCCCAGGCTGGGTGACAGGAGGCCGGACGGAGCTGGATGAGGCAGCGAAGGCCGGCAGTGCTTCTCCTCACAGACCGCTTCAGACATGGCTGTGATGGACGACGGCGTCTGTCGCAGGGTCCGTCAGAGAGGCTGCAGTTTAGGGGCTGCGCGGCAGGTACCGTCGGGCCAACCCACCACACCGGGCCCGCCGCCGACATCTGGCAGCCGGGCCCCGCCAGCTGTGCCACCGCCTGCGCATGCGCGGCCACGGCCCCGCCCGCCGGGAAGGGGCGGGAGAGGCTCGGCCCGCCCCGCCCTCCCTGCGCACAAACACACCCGGCGCCGCCTCTTGCGATTGGCGGCGCGTCCCGCTTCTTCCCGCCCCTTCGGGGAGCCACCGCCCTTCCCATTGGCCCCGCGGGCCGGCGGCGCCTCGCGGTTGGCTCCGGCGGCGCTGCGGGCCGGCGGCGCTGTGGGCGGGGCGGCCCGGCCTTCGCCGTGAGGTGCGGGAGGGCCCCGTCCGCCGCCGCTGCCGTCGCCGCTTCCGGGTCCGTAGCGAAGCCGCCGCGGAGGGCGATGGCGTAAGTGCGGGGGGCGCTAGCGGGGGTTGCCAGCGGCGGGCGGGGCGGGGCCGGGCCGTGTCTCTGTTCCCACCAGGCTGGGCTCCGTGCGGGGTCGCTGTGGGCGGGACGGGGGCTGGTGCGGAGGGGTCGGCCCCGCTGCTGTCCCCGGGCCTGTCAGGCCGCGCCGCCTTTTCCGTGAGGGAAAAGCCGCCCGGCCGCCCGCGCGCGGAGCGGCGCTGAGAGGAGTTAGCCACCCCGGGGGAAGTCGGAGCGCGCCGGGGCCTTGGAGGGGCCGGGGGGCTGCGCCGCGCCTCCGGCGTACCTGGTGGCGTGCAGCCGGAGCCCGCCTTCCAGTGCTGCCTCCTCCGCCCGACGGGGTGTTGTGTCACTGGGACCGCCGTGCCCCCTCTTCCTCCGCCGTCCCGTCCGCCCTCCGTGGAGGCGGTGCGAGGGGAAACCCCTGCGGGTCCACGGGGTCCGATTTTTTTGCCCCTTTGCGTATGTCTTTTATAGGTTAACGCCGCGCAGAAAGGGTGTAAGGCCAGAGGAGAGGAGTTCAGGCGCTTGCAGTTTTGTTTGGCCCGTAAGGAAAGTTTCGCTCTTCCTTTCCCAGGCCGGTAGAAGCCGATCTCTACCGGCGCCTGCCGTCCCTGGAGGGTTTAACGCAGCCACACGCTGATTTAACACAGAGTCCACCTGCTTCTTGATGTGGTTAAAGCTGAAATGATAATCCGCTTACAGTTCACATTGTCAATAAGAAAATCTGGTGTAATATGTCAGTATAACATACTGTAACATGTTGATACGGTGGAGGTGTGTTACAAAGTTTGGTGTACAGCCAGTATCCCAGTCTTGATCTGTGCCTGGATTTGTTTCCCATCTTAAGACACACAGAGCTTTCACCAAAATCTGTGAAAACTGACAGAGTTGGTAGCTTACTGCAACATATAATTTTATCAGGTTTAATGTTAAGAAGACCACAGTTGTCATGGGAGTGCTTTTGTTGTGTTATTTAGTTACTTCTACTTTTCTGGCTTTTATTTATAGTGGTGGTGCAGGGTTTTTTCCAATTTTCATGTGCAAAGTGCAATGAGCAGATAAACAATCTGGCCTGAAATTTTAGCAACTGAGAATCAAAACTGGAGTGTAGGAGGGAGTAGTCCTCTTGTTTGTGGAAGTGTGTTCGAAGGCTATTGAAACAATTGTTGGTAAAACAGTATTTAAGGTCAGATTAGGCAGTTGGCTCTCAGTGGATGTTCAGGGGTGCTTACTTACAATCATGGCTGGAATTTGCGCAGCTAACCTGCTCGTGAACAGGTTAATGCATGAGTAGATTTTGCCCATGGTGAATGGTCTCAGGTTGATTGCGTGGAGGTACATGCACATCCAGGACTTCTCCAGGGAGAGCTCTCCTTGTGTGTGGCATGCTGAATTAACTCACCCCTTTTGGCTATGCTGTTAGAAAACCTTGGCATGTGAAACGTGCATCAGCTGCTCTTTGGTAATTGTCGTTTTGCATAATTTTATCCTGTGGGAAATAGGCAAGAGTTTACTGCTCTTCGTTAGCAGACTTACAGGGTATTTATTGTAGTGTTGAGATAGACTGCCTTCTCCTAAGCATTTCTTTTCTTCTTAGATAACTTCTTGTAGCACTTGTTGCTGTGCCAAAATCTTTGTGTTGACTGCAGGCTGAGACAGATGCAACATGTAGTTCAGTTAAGGATGGTGGTATATCCATCCACAAAACTGTTTTTTAGTTTGATTTATGGCAGATTTCCCCCTTTCCCCAAATTGTGGTGGTGATGATGCATCAGAGGAGAAGTTGAGAGGAAGTATGTAAGGTGTAGAAGACTTAAATTAATAGAGTAGGTCAGAGTACAAAAAGGGAGGGGGAAGTGAAAAATGTCATTGCCTTGTTGTTGAGACCAGCCCCAAAAGGGTGGGGTTTTGTTTGTTTTTTGTTTTTTGGGTTGGTTTTTTTTTTTTTTAATAAATGGAAGAGTGTACGTAAGGAAAGTTCTTATTTGTTTCTACTGTTATGAGCCTTTTTGTTCTGTTGTGTGTTTTTTTTGGGGGGGGGTTTGGTGGTGTTTTTCTTTTGTTTTGGGTTTTTTTGGGTTTGCCCTTTTTTTCTTCTGCAGCATCAAAAAGTGGCAATGTAAGCAGAGAAACAACCTTCTCCCTTGAACAAGTCTGGGAGGCAAGGTTAAACAACATGTTTTTATTAAAAAAAAAAAAACCCCACCAAAAAAACCAACCACCCCCCCCCAAACCAAAAAACAACAACAACCAAAAAACAAACCCCCAAACAAAAAAGAAAAGGAAAAGCCATCCTAAGTTCAGTTAGGCATTCCCAGGCTAGCAGTTGAGAATGATGCAAAAAGTACTGTATGTTGGTTGCCATAGCAGGAGCTTGTCTTAAATTTCTTCTGTATTAAAACTCATGTCCTGTGCTACTATAAATAAATAAACAAACAAAATATCCCTTCTGCTGTTTTGGACACTGAATCAGTAGGTACTAGATTTTTATTCTGTTTTTTCTCACTGCTCTTAGAAGGGTATTAAATATTTATCTTTCTTTTTACTGGAGATGGTTCTCTGGTGGTTTTGGTTTCTCTATTAGGTAAAATCTCATCAGGCAGGCTACTGTAGGAATGATTTTTGTCTTCTGTCTTACACTGCCTCTGAATACACTTTGATTTAATTAATTTTTAAGTAAACATATTATTTACTAACATAAGCTACTGCAGTGCAAATGATGTTTAACTAATGCTTTCCCTGCACTGGTTTAACTAGGTGCGATTCTTCTGTGCTGTGTTTTTAGTTCAGCCGTTTCTGCTGGAGATTGTGGCAAGATTTCATTAGTATAATTAAAGCAGTAGTTTAGTCTGTTTACAGTTTACTGCTATTGTTACTTCCAGCACTAGCAGAGTGGGACAAAACCAGGCCTGACTCTTAGTTCTTCCCTTAGAAAAAGAACTGCTACTCTTTAGTTTGGTATCAGGTACGAAGCCAGTGCAACGCGTCAGGTGGCAGAATTGCTGTGCAGGTTTCTACCACTTAGCTTGTTATTTGTGTACATGTGCTTTTTGAGAACAACTTTCCTTTTTTACTTTCCTCCTTCCCTTGCTTCTTGATTAAAGAATAGCTGAGCTTCCAAAGCTATGCTGGGATGGCTTTGAAGTCTTTGGATGGAGCTGGAGTGTTTTGGGAAAGATGCCAATGTTGGCAGCTTTTTCTTTTGCAAAATGTGCATAATGGGTGTCTGGGTGCTGAAAATTCAGTCGAGTCATGTTTACATCTGTGAGACTCCTTTCTAATATAATTTAATTGTCTAAAGCTCTGATTTCTTAGCAGCTGCTGCTGGAGACCCTTTGAAAAAAAGTGATGGAGTGAGTAGGATGCAGAAATGCCATTTCTTTCTTTTTTTCTAAGCAACTGCTGAGGGTATGGCTCCTTCACTGGAGATGTGAAGCATCCAGGCATATTATCTATACTCATTTATTTTGGACTAGGGGAATTTACCTCCAGTTGTTTTGTGTGTCATGTTAGGTGTAATCGAGACTCTGCTGTCTTATAATTGCTGTTGAAGTTAGGAGTTGAGTATCCTCATAATGGTAATTAACCACTAATAACATTAATTACTGTATATTTGGTAAGTGCTTGATTTCTGTGAAGATCTGAGGAATATGTCTGACAAATTTAAACTCCTGGTTTATTCCCCCCATGAATTCTACTACTAATAAGGGGATTAGTAACATCCATAACTGTATAAAAGTGATTCTTCTCAATAACATGAAATGCTAGGTTTCTTCCCACCTTTGGATACCAGTTTTATTCAGATGTTTCTACAAGGTGTGATAGGAAGAGAGTGTTACAAATGATGTCAGAAGAAGAAACGTGTGTTTATTTTTCCTTTTCTCATGCAACTCAAGACCCACATTATCCTAATTCTCTTGAGCACCGAATAAAATATTTGTTGCCTTCATCCTCAGCTGTAGATAAAGGACATACCTGGGTTGTTGCTCCCTAGGCTGCAGCTGTCACTGCCAAGGAACTGCGCTCTGGTGACCAGGCTTCTGGGTTTTTTTTTCCTGTCAACTCTTCCATATATGCATGCTCTTTGTAAATTTTTAATGACTTTGTTCAAGCAGAGGTTTGTTCTCAGTGTTAAGTGTTAATTTGTCAGGTTGAGGTTAAAACTAGTTTACCTGTTTGATGTGATTGTAATGTGTTTATAAATATTTGAAGCAGCTGCTTTCGAATGTTTGGCTTTTTAGGGATAGAATATTTGTATTGAGTTTGGAATACTGGAAGCAGGCTGTAAATGAAGTGCATCACCAGGATTGTAACATCCCTTGCATTTTTTTTTTAGTATTGAGAAAGCTGGATTCATGTGTGACACAAGTAATTAAATTCATTTGTCTGAAAGTCTGTTGAGTATGTGTTTCTGCTACAAAGAAAGCCTGTCATACCAAGAGGAGCAAATCTACAGCAATATCAAACTCTCATATCTTCAAGCCAGTCTGCTGTATGCTTTGAACACACTAAATGCTCTAAACATGCACAACCTGAAAACCAGGCCCCAACTATTGCAGTTGGGCATCATAAATAAAGGTTTTGGCGTTTATCTCGCCTTGCTTCTGATATCTCATTGGCAGAAAAAAGACTACATAATGCCTTAAAGGACTGCCGTGAAGACAAATACAGTATTGGGATTCTGTCACTTCAGTGACACGGATCATCCTCATCTTCTGTGTTCCTCCCGGGAGATAGCTAATAGTTTGTATGTATTAACCTGGTACGTGGTAAATGAGAGTCACGAGTGACATACTGAACAATAAAGGTGTGCTTAATAAAAGGGGGAAGGCAACTAAACCAAAACACTTGCCATGGTTGTGGAATATATTCCAGCATGTTAATTGGACTCATCATCACAAAACAGCACAGACCTTGAGAAAACACTATAAATAAACACAGAGACATAAATGTCAAGTTCTGGGTTTCTCTTCCTCTTTGATGCTGTTTTTCTTGTACTAGCAGGGTTGGCAAGACTCAATTTCCCATCAACTTAGATCTCATATTTCCAAAAGTTGTCCCTTAAGATTTGGAAAGTATACTGTTACTTCAGAAGGATACAGTAGCAGTTTGACTGTAAATTTCAGGTTCCCCAAGCTAGGGGTCAGTGTTGCTGGAGAGTGCAACAGTTAATGTTTTGTCTGATTGAAGAGTAATTTTGCCCACAGGAAGAAAATGTGACAGAGGGTGGATGAGTGCAGGCAGCTGGGAGGTATCTATGATCTAAATCTATGGAAACAAGATTATATAGGGCATGGAAGGTGAAGGCTTATAGGTGCAGGACTGTCAACAGAAGGAAGTGCTGGTTATTGAAAGTAGCTAATATCTGTCCTGAGAAGACTACGTCTTTTAACAGTAGTGATGGTCCAGATCCTGCCTCTCCATCCTCCGTGCCATATAAATACACAAGAGCATTATAGACAGTGTATACTAAAGTCTCTCATGCATCCCTTTTCTATTACACTGCTTTATATCGCCAAAATCACTTCATAGTCTAGGTGGATTAAACACCTTCCTCCGAGACATGCGCTGAGAGCCCACATCTAGTGTAGGTGCCCGTCGCTGGGTGGTTACTTCAATTGCCATCATCCGTTTCCTCAGGTGGCTCGATAAAGGGTTAAGAGTACCATAACTAAAAAAGTAATCACTGCGGCAGGGTGTTAAAACATCAGCTGTGGAGCTCCAAAATGATGTATTAACACGTGATAACTGGGGGGGATTCCTGAGTTTATTTGCATGCAAATAGTGAATGTATTCCAGAAAATTTCCAAGGATGTCCAATTTGTGGTTATGGATAGTGATGGCAAAAAATGATGAACACTGTCCTGATGTAACTAACTATGTGGATCCCATGACTTGCAGTCTCTGGGTTGTCTTGCTACAGTCCTATTTAGAGCATAATGATATTTTATGTCGTGCCTCAGTATCGCTTAACGTTGGATGATAATTTCTTAGAGAAAAAGCTACAGGTTGCTTTCTTGAGGGGTTAAGTAGTGATGATGTTTGGTAAGGTGCTAGGCAGTCCTCACTAACTGACAGCACTTCCACAGTGGTCTTGATCACAAAGTAGTGACTCTGTTGTCTCTTGGTAAGAAAGGGAGAAAACAAGTTCTTTCTTCCTTTATGCTGAAAGTGTCAATTTTGGTTTCTGCATTACCCTGTCATTCATGGGTTAAAAGCTCTTAGAGGCTGCCGGCAGAGGCATCATTTGCTTCATAATGCAAGTCGACAACTGGGTTTTGTGTGGTTTTTTTTTTTTTATTAAGGTACTGTGAATATCTTAAAGCAAATCACAGTGCCATTGTGTGATTTAATTTGCCATTGTAATGTCCATTCTAAAACAAGTGCTTCTTTTCTAAAGGGTGTATGTGTGATGCCTGTTATTCTTCTTTGTAGGGGAGCTCACTTAGTAGCTTCTTTATCGTCACTACTGGAAGGGATGTCTGGGGTTGTTTGTTACTTTCTGTTTGTTACTTTCATGTTTATTCCTCCCCATCCTATTTCTTCTTGCAGAAGAGGTAATGAACAATTTGTTAGGATTTGTTCTTGGGACTGTACTTGTATTTTAGTTCAAAACAAAGGCTCTTAGGTCAAGGTGCTGTATTAAAGTGTAGGGGGAGAAAAAAGTGCATTAAAGGTGGGGTTTTTTCCAACTTCTTGCATATTTTCTTGCTCATGTTATAATAGTGAGAGGTAGTGTGGATATTACAGGGGTAAATTGGTAGGTTTATTGCTAACACTTCTAAATACTGACTATTCGAAAGATGTTATGCTGCTCAAAAAGCAAGGTGTTACCGACATTACTTAGTTTTATGTTGTAGAGCTCTTGATGGAGAGCACTGGAGACTTCATAAAGAAAGGAAATAAGGTCTACTCTTTTTTTGAGGATAGAATACTGACAGGAAGGGAGGTGGCCAGGAGCTGGAAGGGGTTTAAAAAAAAGGAGGGTGTGTGTGTATGAGGGGCAGCAAGAAAAAAAAGAGCAGATTTAATGCTTATCTTCCTGTAAGAAGGCTTGACAGATAATGTCCAAGGGAGAGGACTTCAAATGAAACTAATGCAAGTAAAATACTGCTGTGTAATTACAGATGTTACTGAGTTGAGCTACTCCCTGTTAATCACACTTAATTCATATGACCCAATTGCAAGGTGGTTTATGGGTGGTTTCAATACAGAAGGACTGGTTTTCTGCTCTCTGTACAGTGTAGTCACTTTTTATGAGATGATGCAAATCCATCCTAAAGCAGAAAAATTAATGTACAAAGTGGATTAGGAAGTTACGGGAATTTTCCATAGCTCCTGAAAGTGTGCGCTTTGGCCTTTCCTTGGGCAGGGGTTCAGTCTCATTTTGTCTTGTACTACCTTTTTGCATGTTAGAAGGCTTAATACAGACTCATTTTTACTTGTATGTTCAGTTACCTTTTGGCTTACTGCTATGATAAAACAATTTTATAAATTTGTTTACTTTACATGCTGAACAGGGCATTCAGGGTACTGAATTTAGAGAGCATATTCAGGCATTCTGTTGATCTATAATCTCTTTTAGGGAGGCGTGTGCCTGGAAACTGTTTGTTTCAGCAGACATGATTGGAAGTGTTTCTGGAGCTCTAGAGTAGAAGAAAGGTAGTTGAGAATCACAAAGATGTTACTGAATGAATAAACCAGGTAAATTCATATTTGTGTGCAACAGACTGTTAGAAGTTATTTAACATGGTACATACTCAATATTCTCCAAACTGTACTGTACTTGTTACTCATTTTCGTTTTGGTTTTGTTCTTCTTCAGTTCTATAGGTGCAGGTGCAAAAACAGTTTAGCAATGGATCAAAGGAAAAATGATAGTTTTGTCCCAAGTATCACGCAGTTGGAAGACTTCCTAACAGAACACGACTCCAATGTTGTATGGCTGTTAGTAGGTAAGGTCAAGCTATTATGTTTTGGTTAAATGTGGTTTTTTTCACGTGCGCACGCGCGTGTGTGTGTGTACTTTTAAATGTGCTTCTATTAAATGTGCTGCTTTAAATGCTGGCATACCAGTATCTAATTTCTTATGTCAGAACATTGAAAAAAGATTTTTGTCATACAGCTGTTGAGTGAAGTATGGTAATGCTACTTAAGTAATTTGGAAAGAAAAAAATGCAGAGCTGTTTCCAATACTAATTGCGCTGCAACACTTGGGAGGTAAGACTCATATTAAAGTTGTATTTATTAACTGGCCCAGTTTCAAGCAGCCGTTCCTCCTTTGCTGTCATCTGCATGGCATCCTGTTACAAGAGAACAAAACAGATGTTGATAGTTTCTTCTCCTGAATCAGCTATCAATCCCAGTAAAAGAGGTGGTGAATTCTAGAAATGAACATGCTCTGCAAAGAGCTGATGCTTAATGCTAGAGTAAGTTCTAAAAATCATGTACAGTAAAACTTTCAAATGTGTTTTCCGAAATGTAGTTTCAGTGAAGAGGCTTTTAAAATCAAGAATATAATAATGAGATTAACAGAGTTTATGGAGTCTGTCATTAATAGTGGAGATTGAATTTGGTAATTGAAAAGAAAAGATTACAATTAGTGGCAGAGGTGAGACTAGTGGTAAGGGCAGTGGATTAGGACCGTAGTGCCTGGAAACTGCACGAGTTTGCTGATTTTTCTCAGTATATGTCACCTTGAGAGGGTACCTTCTTGGCTTTAAGTATCTGGAAGTTAAGTGTTTAGTTGGACTTTAATCGCAAATGAAGTTTTATTACTGGAATGAGATGCTTTGAGTGCAAGTCATTCCACCTTTCTCCCTGCACTGGTAGAGGACCAGCAGCAAGCAGCTTACTCATCTGAAAGCGAGGGAAGGTAAACGCTGTCCTTGGAGTGTGCCTTCACTGAATGCCAAGAGCAGTTTGTTTCCTGGGGTGTACCTTTAACCCTCCCTGCCCTGGGTAATCACCCACACAGATTTGATTTGTTTTACATGCCAAGTGTGTTTGAGCTACTTGAATTTTGGCCACCCTGGATCCATTTTCCAGTGAGGAGAAGACAAAGTCATGTGAATCTTTCTGTTCTACCTTCTGCTCATCTTTCGCAAAGCACAGGAGTTGTTACAAAGCAGTGGTGCATCCCACTGGAGCAAAAAAACCCCAAAAGGCCAGTAAAAGGACAGGTTGGTTTTGGATTTTTTGTGCGTTTTTGAGTAATCTGAACTCTGAAGGCATCATACCCACATATCTTTCTGTACTTCAGATTTCCCATAAAAGGCACAATAAATCTGCGTTTTTCAGTACGAATTGTATACATAAATGAGAAACTTCTGTTACAAAGTTCAGTTAGTATAATGAGTGGAGATACCTCAAATTGAAAAAAAAATAAAAAATTGCTTTCTTCCTTGTTCTGCTTTGAATGAAACAGAATGGTAATTATCAGTGAAGTGAGTTAGAACTAGTCTGTTCCCTGGCAGTCTCATTCCTTTTGGATTTGTCCTTCTGGAAGCTTTGAGAACCCTTGTAGTTAGAAATAGGTTACTAGCACTTAATCAACTAAAGTAAAAATTACCTTGGGGATTACCAGACCTTTTTTTTCTCTTTTTTTTTATTTTTTCCCCTTAAATATGTTTCTCATTGGATTGCTATTTCCCTTTTTTCCTATCAAATTCCATGCTTGAACTGCGGACAGATTTTTGCTAACCCCAGTACTGGTACATTTTTCTCAGGATACAGCAGCTTAGGAGATGGTTTCAGATATGATAATGTTGTTTCCTGTGCTAAGATATGAAAAACTAGAAATTTAAGTTACAGTTTGTGGTGTGGAAAAGGAATGTAGTATCACTTTTGTGGTGTTTTGTTTTGGGCTGTTTTGAAATAAATGACCATGCGGAATACTGCATGTTATGATTCCATCTATGAAATTTAACTGCTTGGATGATAAGGGATGTAATGCAATATGTGGTGCCTTTTGCAGGTCCTCCAGAGGACAGGGGGTTTTTGTTTATATATTGGGGAATGGAAGAGCTGTGAAAAAATCTGTATTTTTTTCTCAGCCTCCCATTTTTCATTCTTTTTCTCCCCCCCATCTTTTCACACACTTCTCACACCATCTATCTGAAAATACCCGTTAAAACATCCCATCAGTTTCAAAGTTTTTGGAGATTAGGAAGAACACTGTTGTGCTTTATAGTCTTAATAGGTAAGGCTTTTATCTAGGCCAGCATACTAAAAAAACCCTATTTTAATTAATTTTAATCTTTCAACAGCGACAATATTGTCTTGTGGATGGATTATCTACCTAACTTACTATAATTCCCGGAACATTGGACTCATTTTAACATTGGTTCTTAACAGATTATATAAACATGGCTACATCCATATTGGTAAGTTATGATTGCTGTAATGCTGCTGTTTATCTGCTGCTTTTGATTATACTTCCATTTGCTAAAAACTCAAAGTAAAATCAAAGTATTCCTTCGTTATAGTAGTTTGAAAATGATCACCATTTAATTAAGAAGAAGAAAGTTCAATATCGTGTTTTATTGGAGGATTCTTGGTGTAGGTAGAAAACCACCCCCTTTTTCATTGAAGTCTCTCATTATTTTATATTAAAGTTCACTTGACAGGTTTTTTAATTTGAAGTCAAGTTTACTTTTTTTTTTGTTTAGTCTGTATACTTCGTGTACTTAAAATCTGCACATTTTCCACTACACCTTTTTGAAAGCCCTGTAATTGTAATGGTCAGGTCCTAAAAGGAGAAGATTGACCTCAGTCCTCCATGCAACCAGCCTGATCCACTTCTGAATTTGGCTCATAATTTGGTGTTAAGAAGTGCAACTTCCCACTCCCCCACACCTTTGTGGCTGGTTATATGGCATCTGAAGTGAGTGGCAACCACTGAAGTAGACTCAGAGGGGAACAGTAGAGTCTCAAGCCTTGACTCCATATTATGGCAGTGTCCTTGCTTTCTAAATAAGCTCTCAGAACAACTGATCATGTTAAATCCATACTGTGACTGTATATAGAGTTTATATTGGCTAGAGCATTTGCATCAAAATCCATTAACTTTTTTTTTTTTTAAATATTTTAAAACATTTTTGAATAAAACAGGTCAGTACAAATCACTTGGGCACTCACCCACATTACAGAAATATCTGGTGCTGGGTCCCAGAGGGCTGTATCCTACAACCTCACTTGGATCATACTTTTAATTTTCTTTCACTTATTCTTCCATGTCTTCCTTTGTCTGCTTGTCTGAATAACAATGACTTTTTCTGCAACTGTTGATCGTAATTGCAGTGAAAACTTAAACCCAAAAAATCTCACTCACACTTGCCTGCCAAAGAGACCCCTGCAATAATTTGCTTATGTCTCAAGAATTTGAGAACTGTGGTCCAAATCACCTTAAAATCCACCTTTTTGAACAGCAGTATAACTGAAACAGTTATTGGCAGCTACGGTTGATCTATAGGCTTTTACTAAAATTTCTTGGTGAAATTGCTATGAAGTAAAGACAGCTGGACATAGCTGGCCAAATATATGGTATTCTTTATAATCTTAATCAGGAAGAAGAACATAACATTAAATTCTATGATTTACGCTTTGGCTTCAATTGATCAGTGGTTTTTTGTTTTGTTTTGGTTTTTTTTTTCTTTTTAAATCATGGTTTGCTTAATTTTCTGTGGGTGAGGTGAAAAGCCTTAGGAAAAATACTATTGCATTACCTGCTTGTCTTTTCATGCTTATTAGCCCTTTCTGCAGTAAACACAATTTATCATAATAATTGGGCTGAAAATTTTGTAGCCATTTAAAATATGAAAAATTATTTTGTCAGGAATCTTTATTTCTCTAATTATGGTCTTGCATACAATGACTTGATAGTATAAATGTCCAAAATAGCTTTCCAGGCTGTTTTCATAAGCTCCCAAGGCACCTGAAGGTTCCTGTGTGACTAGTGTGTTTCAGGGGGTTGGTTGTGTTCTTGGGTGATGCCAAACCGGCACCTTTTAGAGCTCTGTACTTTTTTAAGTTCTGAATGTCTGACTTTCCTTCTCCTCTGAAAATCTTGTGGTTTCAAAGGGAAAACTCAAGATACCTGGTAAACCCATTTCAGATAATTGAATACTATATTCTTCCTGTTCAGAAAATAAAGCATTAACAACTTCAAGCTAATGTCTGATAAACATTTCTTTTCATGCTAGGTTCCTTTTCGTTCTCTGTGCTGTCTGGAAAAGTCATGGTTCGTGAAATCTATTTCATCACAGAAGACATGTCTATCAGGTACAGATTTCCAAGAGAGTCACTCTTCTAAAAAGTGATTGCAAATACAGTATATGTGTGTGTCTAAAAAATGCATGTTGAAATACTGTCTTACAAATGAGCAATAAATATATTTATAAATGTTAAAAATAAACCGACTTTTTTAATGGCAGTTTTTAGACATTCTTAGATACTTGTTAGCTCATTTGCTCTTTGAGAGTTATCAGTTGGAGGTGAGTACGGGTAAGATTCTAGTTGTCCTTAGTATTTGCAAAAGAAAACACTTTAAAGTTTGAAGGAGAACTGTTTTATCATTAGTGTCTTTCACTCCCGCATGCCTCTGCTCTTAAGTCTGGAAGATTCATTTTGGCCCAGTACTTTGCATTTATTTACTGGAATTCAGAATAATTTGTTTCATGAACCACACACTAGAGAATAGTTTGTAATTTTAATTCTTACTGCTAAATTAGGAAAGCCTTGAGAGGACAAAAGATGTAGGGTTTTATATAAGTTTCAGCTAATGCAGTAACGGTATAATATTATACTTCATGCTGTAACGCTTCATGCTTTGATATTGCTTGTGTACTACTGCAACTGCAGATCTTTGCACTGCATAAGGCAGCATGTCGTGCAGCTGCACATAGGATTTTGGATGGTCACTGTCTTAACTTTGCTTTTATCTTTTTTGTTGTTAGAATTCAAGACGGGTTTATCATATTTCGCTGGTGGAAGATGTACAACCCTAAGCAGAAACAGCACGGTAGGTTTCTTGAAAAGGTTTCAAAGTTTAAGTTTACAGGTAGCTTATGGAAAAATACTTCCTTTGTGCAGTCACATGCATGTAATCGATTTGTTAATGTGTAGCTGAAGTACAATGAATCAATTCAATGAATCATCAGAAGGTACGGGTTCCTTTAACGAGTTAATCTGTGTTAGTAGATAAGAATAACACAATGAAATAAATTCTGGATACATTGAGGGACTTGGACCCTTCTTAAGGCAAACCATTAGCCTTAATAGTAGCCTTCATTAGCTGTAATTTAAGCATAATTGATTCTGTATTGAATTTATACCTATGGTAAATAAGAGACTTCATACGTTCTGGAAGTGATTTTAGTTTTCAAGTTTGTCTTACGCTGTGTCGGTATTTTAGCAGAGGTAGGGGATGTTCTTGTACGTATTTGTTAACATTGTATGTATTTGATAAAATTGTGTCTTGATGACATCTGTGGTCATAGAAGTGGGGAAGTGTGAAAAATTCTTTTTTTTTTTTCTTCCAATCTGTGGCTGAAGAAGGACGATTAACATGATACAAAAGATTAATTGTAGCTGCGGAAAACACAAGTAGCCTAGTTATGTGTGCTTAGTCATTTATAGGATCAATATCTGGTTGAATAAGTCTCAGTTCCTGCCTCTCTTCGCTTTCGAAGCGTCGCAGTTCCACTGCAAATTCAAAGAGGTCCAGTGGCAACTGCCTGCAGTTGAGAAGGGTGCTAATTGAGAGGGTCATTGAACTTCGGAGAGTGTTGTTTTTATTCCCCCATCTTCCCTTTGGAGGTGGCCTCTGATGGTGTGAAACCTCTTAGACTTGTCAGCAAGCTTGTACAGCTGTTGCTTTGTCAGTACCAGCTCAACAGTGGTAGGACTGTGTAGGGTTGTGTAGGTTAAATATAAGACACTGTTAAATATAGTGATATGAATTAGGAAGACTTGCTCACTTCTTTTTTTTTAAGGCATTACTAAGCCTCTGATGTGATAGGACACAATTAAAATTCTTCATACCATAGGAAGACTAATTCAAAAAGTGGAACCTAGTCTTAGAGTTAATTAGATTTTTCCAACCACAGGTTATTGTCTAATAGGTTTTCATAGAATTTTCTTCATCTGCCAGTTAGAACGTATTTCTCTAGTGGCTCCCAGAATGAAAAACTGAATTGAACTTAATGCAATAAAGACAGCTCTGTCTGTCTTTTATGATTGTATTTTTGCTTGGCAGTAGTTTAAGGCTTTAACTTTTTCTGCTGACATTTAAGACTGCATAATTAGTGGACATCCAAGTGGGTAATACAAGTAACCAAGGAGGTCAGAAGTGTATAAGTCTGACAACAGAGTAATGTGAATAAAATACTGTCTTAAATAATTACTCGTTTTCCTAGGAAAACTAGCTTTGCTCACTTTACATGTTGATTATTTAGCAGAGATGCTTTCATTTTTAACCTTTAGGGAAAAATAAAATCTTCAATCTCCGAGCCAAACTTGGAGAACAGTTTCCTTCACGCTGGTGTATGTGATTTGCAAAATGCTTTATGGGATACTCTTCCTATTGAACTTCTGGTAGTCAATATATGTTTGTGATCAAAGGGTAGATTACAGTAATGGATGCTAGGAAGCATTACTATTAAGCCTTTGTGTCAGAAAAAGGAAATGTGAAAATGCTTTGCATTCGGTTTTGGGGTTGGTTGTTTTGGTTTTTGTTTTTTTTTTCACATTTGTTCTAAAGCTATGAGAATTTTTTGGTTACCATTCTTCTGAGAATAAAATTGACCTATCAAAATTGTTGCATTGTCTACCTGCCCACTGGAATTTGAAGTAAATGTTGCTGTAAGACTTGAGTTGCGCTATAATTTGAGGATGCTTCTCATAAACACTTAATCACAGTTCCTTGCAGGAAAGAAGGTTTGAACTACAAAAAGTTTGGATAATGATTATTGATAACATGTAGTGAAGTTGCATTTCCTGCTGTGGGTTTTTAAAAATTCCTTAGTTTGACCTAGCAAGTGCAGTCTGTTTTTCATCACGGTGCTATGTTTGTACTAGGCGCTACATTTGTACTAGGCATGTCATACCAATGTTGAACGAACTTCATAGAAAATGTCAAATATGTGGGTTGTCTTCCTGCTTTGAGTGTTAAGTTAAACCATACTGGGACTTGGGAGTAGGTTTTGTACATATTTGAGAAATTAAAGTGGTTTAGGAACAAGAGTTGGAGGATTATGTTGTGAATAGGGCACACCCTGATGGCTTGGTTTAGGTGCCACAGCAGATCAGCAATTTTGATACTGTAAAACCCCATAGTTTAGTTTGTGAGGTGCTTTATGAAGGGGGAAATACTGTTCCAATTCCTCTACGTCTTATTGTTAGGAGTGACTTGTTTCATATTTTTGTTAGGTTTTATTTAGTGGGGATGCTTATGTTGATATATTTCGGTAGGTGCAACATAAACATTTGAATAAGTAGTAAATAAATAATACATCTTGATTAAGCTCTGTAGGCAGCAAATGTCAGAACCTTGGCTGTGTTAGTCACCTTGCTTCCAACAACTGTTGATAAAACTTTAGTATTCTGCTATCAGTCTGGTAGTTACTTTTACATGACCTATATATGTGCTTCTTTGAATCACTTAGCTGTATGACACCTAGATGTTCTTGTATCTTTTTCTTTGCCTTTTTTTTGTTCTTTATTTTCCAAAAGTGGCTTAGGCAACCAAATTGGTGTGTGGAGGTCAAATATTACTTTCGTTACTAGGAAAAAGAGATAGTTGTCTCTTTAAATCCCCTTTAAAGAAATTAATTACTATATATGATTTCATTTGGTTAAAGAAGTCTAATACTTGCCTCCAGGAATTGAAAATTTACATTTATTCGTGCTCTTGATGATACTGAGATCTCCCAAGTGAACAATTGTATATCCCAGTCTTTGTCCATGTCATGTTTTGCCTGTATCTTATTGATGCAAGTTAATATTACCAACAAACAGATTTGATAGTGCTTTTATGAAAACAGGAAGGAACTGGAACTGGCTCATTAACTTTTCTCTGTCTCCTGTTCAAGAAAACTGTGATGCCAATGCTTTCTGGAGACTTCCGTATCATTATAAAAAAAGTAAATGTGTAGTAAATTTCTGCTAATTTAGGTGTGAGGGGTAAAAGGTGAGTTGCTGTTGTTGGGACAGTGTTGTACAGATGCATAACTCTGGGGGACAGATGAGTTTGTTAGCAAAGAGGGTGCATTTAGTAAAGAAGGTGTCTGTAAGCTTTGGCTCTTGGGCAGATGTGTTTCTTCTCCTGACCCTGACCACAACAGCAGCAGTGTTGACTTTGACTTTCTAGTTTCTGGCGTCTGTGGGATATGTTGCCTTCAGTTTGTACCCCCTGAGTTTCAGACTGGGGACTGCTGTAATAACCATTGATGCTGCAGCTTCCTAAAGTCTGTTTGACTTAGAAAGATCAGGTTTTAAAGCAGCTCAGGTCTCTCGAGTGAATGTGTAACGGGCACTCTTTCAACTGGGTAATTAGGGGGAAATTGTGTGAGCTTTTTCCTCACATTAACTACATAATTAGGTCATACTATCTAAGGCAAAAGTATGTGAAAGTATGTCACAAACAGCTCTGTATGCAATTAGCAGATGTTGAACTAGTTTTTAAATGTCAGAGAGTCAAGCTGATACTATAGTTAAAATTTTAAATCAGTGAAAATGTCAACCGATTGTGCAAAATGAATATGCTTCTTGTTAGTTACGTGTATTCATGTTTTCTGTTTCTACGTGAGAGAAATCTGTTTTCCAGTTCAGGCCTGCTGTACCACAGAGGAAGAAATGGAGAAAGCTATTTGGGCTTTGAGATTTTATTGGTCTAGCACTGATACACGTGCTAAAAAGCAGAAGTTGGCACTGAGGCTTCTGTTCTGTGCATCAGAGAGATTTTTGTTTGTTTTCATATATGAGATTAAATAAACCTAATGTACCATTTTGTGCAGCTCCTGTCTGGATTTATTTTTGGATTGTGACCTAAGGGTGACATGCCTTTCAGGTTTTATATTTTGTCTGCAACTATCTTATTGACAAGTTTGGAATGATGTAGTTATGTTGTGGAGGTTTTACTGCTTTTCAATAGGTACTTCAGCAACTGTTCACTGTAATTGTTTTTGCAAAATGTACATATTTGAAAAACTGTAAATATTGTAAGGGAACGTTGGAATAGAATTAGAAACTCTTTCTGCTATTTATTTAGATCCAAAGGCAGAAACACGGCTGTATATTATGGTGAATGACTTTGAATTTCATGTATACAACCGCTCTGAGCTTTATGGACAACTTCAAGAACTGTTTGGCTTGGATCCCACAATAATTCCGGCAAAGAAAGCTGATGAAAAAGCACAAGTAAATGGGAGACAGAGAACACATACAAATCTTGAAAGGTAAATTAATGTTCATTTTGCTGTTTTGTTGATGCTTTGTTCTGCAAAGGGCTGAACTAATTAGGTAATGTTTTGTTAACATATGCTCTGGAGGCCAAATGGTTGAAGCACATCTGAGAGAAATTGCACTGACAAGCCTGACAGTCTAAATCTTTTTCCTTTCCTTGGACTTCCTACCATAATAATTAAAACCCACTTCTAAACAAACCAAGTGTTTCTTGTTTAATGATCAGAGACAGGTCGAAAAATCTATTTGAAGTACAATGTGGAGAGGGAGCATGTGTTGAAGAGGATTATGCTTGCAGAATAAGAATGGTATCACTCAGTAGAAGTAATAGCTGTTCAAGACATTGAATAGACAAAATGTTAGGGTCCATATTGTGTTGGGAGGACTTCTGGTTTTTGAGCTTTAAACTTGGGCTGATTTCACAAGTCATCTTTTTGGGGGTCTGTGTCTGTGCATAGCTATACAACCCTTCTTTTCTTATTTTATTCCTCTTTTTGGGGTACCCCAGAAAACATGGTGTGGGTCTGTAAGAAGTTCTTCTACCCAGCTTATGTGTAGTGGAGTCAGATGTTTGATGACAAGGCGCTCTCTGGGCAAAATTGCACCAGACTGATTTATTGGCAGGAGCAGAGCAGATCTGGTGAGACTTGAGTCCTTCCAGTGCTGCCGGCCAAGCCAGTACTTGTTACTAAATTCCATATTGGGCAGCTGTGGGATGCTGAGCCAGTCTCTTCATGTTTTTATCTTATTGCTCTTACTGACAGGTGCAGGAAGGACTTCTGCTGTTGGAGAGGACGTGTCTTGGGAAGTGAAAAATCCCACACCTGAATAGCAATATTTAGAACAGACCAAGTTCCCTGAGGAAGGTTTATTTAACTATTGTTCTGTGTTAAACATGGAACACTTGTTTTCTACCTGTGTCAGCCCAGTATAGCAGTACCCAAGGCGTAGCTGTGTATGCTTTCCTGCTGTTCTTCCAGGCTCTGGAGGAGTCTGCAGTAGTCTGCCAGCAGGTCCCTTAGAGGAGGCATCCCTGTATTAAGGAACATTCCCTGAGATCTGTGCACTGAAACCCCCTAGAATAAAAGGTTGGTAAATTCTTCTGCAGAAAAGGCAAAATGATAATACCCATTTCCTTTCTGTAGTGTTAAAGTGAAAACAGAATCTCAAGACCCTTCTTCTTCATGGAGATCACTTATTCCAGTCATTAAAGTCAATGTGAGCACGGTAAGTGAAAAGACCCTGATAATGAAAATATTTAGCGGTATATGCTTAAAAATCAGGCTTACCGTTCATTTTTCTTACATTCCTGATGAATTTTTGTTCTTCTTTTAATAAGTTTTTAAATGACACCACCAGCACTCCTCTGACGGAGTCATAAATCCTGACGGAAACATGGTCATGTTCTCTGTTTTGGGAAATGCTTGTGTCTTAGACTTGTAGTGATTTCAAGACTATCACCCAGTAATTAAGCTAGGTAATGGATGTTGCACAATGTGTGGTGTGTTGCTGGGTTTTTGGGAGGTGTTTGTGGTTTGGTTTTAATAGGGATGTTTGGCCACTTTCCTTAAAAGTTGATGTCCCCCCTCCAAAAAAAAAAAAACCCAAACCCAAAACAAAAACCCAAGACAATTGTTATTGAGATGATAGGAGATAGAATATTGAGAGTTTAATGTACAAGGTAGTAATTTTAATTATGCACAAATTAGGGTCAGGACTTTTGTCCATGGTCTTTATTTGCATATTGCTGGTTACACTGCATTATTATAGATAAACAAATACGTATATTTAAAAGAGCAGTGTATAACGAGTATTTGGGTTTTCTTTTGGATTTAGGGTCGCTTGGCATTTGGGAATCATTATCAGCCACAAACACTTTGTATTAACTTTGATGATGCTTTTTTGACATATACCACAAAACCACCTTCGAGCCACCTTGATCAATTTATGCATATTGTGAAAGGAAAATTGGAAAATGTTAGAGTCATGCTGGTTCCAAGTCCAAGATATGTTGGTCTTCAAAATGATGAGTAAGTTTTGGGTGCTTTTGTTTCCATGTTATTTTATTATTTCTTTGAAAAAAAACCAAAGATAAGATTGTTGGTTGTATTTCTGCTAATTTATTTTTCTTAGTGTGTTTAGACAGTTGGCATTTTTAAAACTCTGCGGGTTTTAAATGTCGGATCTTTGAAACTATTTATGGAGAGAAGTACTGGTTTTCTATTTCATTGTAGATTTCGTTTGTTCTACTCTGATTAATCATAGAATCACAGAATGTTTTTGGTTGGAAAGGATTATAGAGGTCATCTAGTCCACCCTCCCTGCAATAAGCAGGGACATCTTCAACTAGATCAGGTTGCTCAGAGCCCCATCCAACCTGACCTTGAATGTTTCCATGGATAGGGCATCCTGCATTCAATTTTTATTCTCCTTCACTCAGGTACCATAGATGCACGGAGGCTTTGACAGCACTAGATTTCTAGGATAAATGCAAGGTTTAAGGTGCTGACTTCTGTAGGGCTGATTCACATATGGTTAGGAAAATATTTAATAAAAAATAAAAAAAAAAAGGCAAAAGCTGTGCCATTTTTGCAGTAGTAGAAATCACGTTCTCTTTTGAAGACAGACTGCTGATCCTTTTACCTCTGTGTATTCTGCATAAGCAGGGTTATGCAACTTTAACAAACTGGTACGAAGTCAAACAAAAGAAAGGATGCTTACATGAAGTGATTTGACACTGGGATTCTTGTCTTACGACCGTTTAACCACCAGGCATTTCTGTGCATACTATATTAACATTTCTGATTGATATGGTGTGAACATAATGGCCAGAATTTTCTGCATTATCTTATTTAATGCTTACAACATTATATATTAAACAGATAATTTGGGCAAAATGTTACATTTCGAAGTCCTTCACAGGTGTTATTTGCTCAACAAAAAATAATCTATCCTTGGACAATTGCATGTATGAGTTCATGTAAAATGATTATACCTATTTTATACCTCCTAAGCAACAATATTCAGAGAATGAATTATGATTTTTGGAAATAAACTGTATGTTATTTGTCTGTGCCTTAATTGGCTCCGTATCAGGCAAATACTGCTGTCTATATATCTTTATATGTTTTCGAAGAACATTCTGTGGATGTTCTTTGAATCTTACTCTTCCAACATGATGACAAAGGAAATTTTCCAACTAATATTGAAAACAAACAAGATTAAAGCAAAATAGGATTAAGACACTCAAACTATTAGCTTTTTCTCCTGCTTCCGCTAAGTATTTTCTTTTTATGCTGTTACCATCCCTGAAGCTCCTGATGGCTGAAGGATAGCATATGTGCAGAAAACATGCCCTAATTTACTGTCTGGATTCCACAAATGACCCAGTTCATTGGAAACGGGGAATGTTTGAATATTTAGAGCATGTCCTTTTATGCTGCTTTGGCTAAAAATTAAGCTGGGTGTCTTAACTTTCAGAAATTTCTGCAGGCAATGCACATATAAAAACCAGCTAAGTGAATTGATGAAATTTGTGGCAGATTGACTAATCAATACAAACATCAAAAACCCGCTTTGAAAACTGTCATATTATATTACAGAAAAACATCTCAACACCTCCGTCACTTTCTGCAAATAAATCCTCCAAAACCCAAGGGAAAAAAAAAAAATTGTGCTAGGAAAAACAGATCAAAGCAGAACAAGCTTGGAGAGCAGTGACGAAGTCAGCAGGCTCAAAGTGGAAGTTTAGGATGGATATTCGGAAATATTTTTTAATGATGAAAATCTCATTATCATTCATGATCATTATCTGATTTGCAAATGGCCTGTGGTGAGGTTTCTAGGGTTCTACCACCTAGATGTACGCTGAGAGAATGGGATGACAAGGACTGAGATTAGCTACCATGTGGTGGTTTGGTGGTGGGGTGTTTTTTGACTCTCCCTCCACTTCCATGAGTGTAAAACCTCATAGCTTTCCTCTAGAAAGTGGAGTATGGCAAAGGTGATGAGGATGACACAGCAGTGGGTGTTTGGCAGAAGGATTCAGCCGTTCTTTCTGTCAGCAATTAAAGCTTTCCTGTAGATACTTCTCTCTTTCATACAGCTAAATGACAGTTTCTGCTAGGCTGTGTAGTTAAGTCCAATTGTTCATCTTTAAGAAGACTTAGTTTAAAAACTCTTTGTGATTCTACTTGAAGATAGTGTTTTAGATTAAAACAATGTTATTAATTATTCTAAGTCAGTATAAGTAAATGCTATTAAAAAGGCAGAAGTAACCAATTGTTAAATCTGCCCTATGCATTCATACTTTAGAGTAGGTTTTATTAAAACAGTAATGTAGCTTCTCCAATGTATTTCTGTAGGCTTAGGTAAATTTGTATATAGTGTTTCAAGATCTATGTACTCTGTGCTGCTAGAGAGGGTAATGCACTTATGTGAAATGGATGTAGCATTCTGTATGTCACAGAATAAAACACACACCAGATAGAGCAGCAGGGACTAAGAAACGTTTGCCATCACAGATGGGCCAGCTCGCGCAGAGGCTGCCTGACCTTCATGGAGGAATGCTGAGTTGCTGAAACAAGATGCAGCCTTTGCCTTGCAGTGTGCCTCAATGGGGGTATAGTCAGACAATGAGAAATGGTTGTGCTGGCCGAAGAAGTTACCGTCAGGCTCCTAAGTTTTGCAGCTGGTTGTGTTGTGAGCTTCACCTCTCTTGCATTACAAAGCAGAGAGGCTTCCTCTGAGCATACTATTGCTGGTATGCTCAGCTTGAGAGGCCAAAGTTAGTAACTCATGCTGTTGTGCCATGGCGTGCTTTTCAGTCCTGCTAACCTGTGCGTGCCTGTTGCGGAGTGTGGGCAGAATAAACTGAGCTCTTCCCATGAACTACAATTTAGATCTCTATAAAAGCTTTCATTCCCACTTCTGTAGCTGAACCGCTAAACAATTTTTTTCACATCTTGCTCCGTTTGCATTTCATTGCATCTCAAGTTTATAAGTTATCTTTTTCTACAAATGAAAAAAAATTTCTACTGAAACAATTTCGGGCAGAAAAAAAAATTGGAAAACTGGAAGTGAATAGAAAGTACTTAATCTTTCACTGCTGTTGTTACTCTCAAAGTAAAATTGATTTCAAGGTTCCTGCTCTGTTGCTTTTCAAGAACTTCTGCCAGTATGTGAGCTCTGCGTCTGCTGTCTCCCATATTTTCCAAGCTTTCCTGCACTTGGAAAGAGCTGTGGTAAAATGGGCAATGTTCTTCTAACAGGTCACACGCTTAGACCTTGTATTTCTGTCACTGGAGTTTTCTTTTTCTGCAAAGAACTGACAACTTACAAAAGTGGAAAAAATGTCTTTCAGTAAAAATAGAACTTTCACATTATGATTATTATTACTATGAACTGTTATAAATTAACGTGCAGTAACACTGTAAGAAGGAGATTGCAATATACAGATATAAAAGTGTTAGGAGAAGTGTTTCGTGTCTTAGTTCTATCACTTAGGTCCTTTTATATTGAGGGAAATGTTGCTGAGGAACAACAGGTTTTGGGTTGGGTTTTTTTTTTTCCTTTTTTTAAGCTAATGGTCTAATTACTGAAGATGTCTTGTCCCTTTGGTTTAGAGTGCTATTTTAGAAAGAAAACAATTAGCAGGCGAAAGAACAATTTAGGACAAGGAGAAAAGAACTCCCGATGGAAAGAAACTTTGAAAGTAAAACTTTCATAGTTGGTTGTGGTTTATAATACCCGAGAAATGTCTTTGTGGAGAGGAACCTGGTATTTTTGTGCTTGAGTTAACTAAATTTTAAAGATACTTTATGTAACAATAATAATAATGTAATGATCAAGTATTTTTTGCACAGCAGGGTAGATATAGCCTGGCAATATGACAGCTGCCTTTTTGATAGGAGACTTGAGATCAGATAGACTTGAATATTCACAGTGTTTGTTTTCAGAAGCTCGTTTAGTCTGAGCTAGCAGATAGACCAGGAATTGCAGTGTGATAGGGAGGGAAGGAGAACAACTGAGTTTATAACCTGCACTTTGAATTTAACTTACAAACAGCTGCATTTGGACAGACTGCAGTGTGTTTCAGGCACTTCTGTCTATTCTGTCCACCCTTCTGGTAGTGGGACAAGACCAGTGCCTGGCAGATAAGGTAAGGGAGCAAGACCTATGTAGATGTATAGAGCTGGTGTCTTGGTCAGGTACCACATACACTGTATCCCCACTGTTGGCTGGCATGATACAGGTAACAGTTTTATTGATGATTCCATTGTTACATATGTACTGCTAAGAAGCTACAAGTGAGCATGAGCTATGTAATCTCTTCCATTATGCTTCATATGTTGGATTTAAAATTACTTGAATTCATAAAGTTTGATCTCAGTGCATTTTTAATCTTTATTTTGCACTCTTTTCCATTTACAGACCACCGAGGCTGATGGGTGAAGGTTTTGTTGTAATGCAGTCCAATGATGTTGATATCTATTATTATATGGATGAACCAGGTACCTTCTGTTGAATACAAAGATAAAATTTTAAGCAATAGGAAGACTACATGTTTATTGTCTGGATTTGCTAGGCAATTTCTTCTGTTTTTTTCAATGCTGAAAAATCTCTATGCTGAAAGAGTTATTGTGATGTTTTGGAGCCAATAAAGGTGTTAGTAAGTTATTTTTTCTGCAAATGAACTAAAATGCCCCTGAAACAAGGAGGGGAGAGTTCATGTGTTTCATATTTAGAAGGTAGTGAAATTTCGAGCTGTGTTCAACTTCTAAACCGTTTCATGTAAAAGGTCTGGGGAATTCCATGGATGAAATAACTGGGTATGTAGAACTAATGTTTTTATCAGTGAGTAGTTTTATATAGATGTAGGTACTCTGTCAGCAATGCCTTCTGCAGGTCTATATGCAACATAGACGCAATTAATCTTGATATGTATTCTTGAAACAAGTTGTGTTTTAAGCTGTAATCATAAATGATGTAGGTTTCCAAAAGTATTTCAAGAGTGGGGATGATTTATAGTTAACACCTACTGGGGGGTTTGGGAAATTTATTTGATGCATCTGTTTCTGAATATTGTGGTGTTTGTCTTTTTCACTTTAAATCCGGTGTGTTATATTACCAATTTATTTTGCTGGAGTTCTTTTGGTTTGCAAAAGCTTTTGCTCTGACTCCACTTAAAGTATTGCCTGAATCTTGAACAAAGGTGACACATTCAATAATGATGCATGCTGGTAGGATAGGTGACGATTTTGGAAACTTGGTTTATAAGTAGGATTCGGAAGTAAATGTGGATGTATGAAAGCTTGCATTGGTAAAAAGCATATTTAAAAGACAAAACTGCTGTGTATGTCAGCATTTCCCTGACATCAGTGAGCAGCGCTTCAGGAAATCACAACAATATTTGGTCTTGGTCTTGTTCTTGCTGTGTTCACTCCCATATTCACTGGGAGTCTGCACTGAATTGTGGCTTGATATTTATATAGTGTAGTGGTCCCAAATAAAACTGACATAAGGACATGTTAATTGTCATGTGCTTAGTAAACATTTTTCATGCTAATTTGGAACAGCTTCCTTTAATAATCTGTTTATTATATTATGTAATATAGGTCTTGTACCAGAGGAGACAGAGGAAAGTAATGATGGAGAATCAAACAACGAAGACAGCAAGTTACAGGATCTGCCACCATGTTGGGGTTTGGACATTGTTTGTGGAAAAGGAACAGACTTCAACTATGGACCTTGGGCTGATAGGCAGAGGTATCACCATGATTTACATCTTTAATTTTAATCTTTAATGTATATTATTACTGAGAAAGCATTCTAAAGTTTCCAGTGTGCAATGGCTCAGACTTCTAGTTTGTGTGGGGCAGACCAGGAAGTCTAGAAGGAGTTTAGGTTTAGTAAATTCATTGTTGCTTATCTTGTTGGCCTTCCAAAGGTAGGATCACTCAGTGAATTTTTGTTATTAAATTAATAAATTATGCTCCTATTTTTTGTGAACAGACTAGTTTTACTATTTATCAAGTGTTAGATACCTAAGCGTTTAACCTTTTATTGGTTACTTAATACTTGACAAGCTTCTATTAGCTCATGGATAGGAATACACTGTATATTGATGAGAAAATTTTTTGGAAGTACGAATCTGGCTACAGAAATAATGAGGGGGAATCTTTTGTCCCTGCTTTAGGAGAATCAAATTCTTGATGCAGTCTCAAAAGTATTTATTATCCAGGTATTTTAGTGACAGGATATTGGGCCAGAGCTCTACTACTCTTCTTCACTTAGGCCTTGATGTTTTGCGCTCGATTATTTGTGGTGGAGACAATAGGATTGTTTAGAGAGTAAAGGACTATTAAGTAGACGTGACATAATCAGTGCTTTCCCTCTTTTCCCCTATTAATTACAGATTTGATACTTCTTTTGGCGTCCATTAATTCTCCTGTGAAAATATTATGATTAACTGTTGCTTAGGAGTGTGAGGATGGCAGACCACGGAGTAGTCATTAGATACGACAGTGTCTTAGAGAGTTTAAGAGAAAATGCCAGTTTCCAGAACAGTCCGTTGCTAGGAACATTAAGTCAGTGAATCGTTAATGATATTTTTAATACTCCCAAGAAAGCTCGCTCTGTGATGGTGTGCTTTTTATAGTTTTAACTGGCTAGGCAGAAGGTGGTTTGTGCCTATGCAGAGTGTGTAGAGTTCATAGATACATACTTGGGAACATTTTCACATTGTGCTGTGGATAGAAGACAGAATTTTGGAAAGTACCAGAATATTTTAGAATCACAGATTTGTAGTTCTGTGGTCTTTTGGTAATCTCAATTCATATAAAAACTTCTACAAATACTGACCTTTAATACATCACGAGGTAAAATCTTGGGTTTCCCCAGGATTTGGACAGTATGTTGTGTGGTGTTTGGGGGGGGAGGTGTGTATGTGGTGGTTTTTGGGTTGTTTTGCTCCTTTTCTTTTTTTTCCTTAACCTTTTAGGCTGCTATAATGGTCTGGTGCTGGGTGCAGGAAACTGCTACCCCCCTTAAAGACTTACTTCCACCTCCTTCAGACCTATATGAGCTATGCTATTTATGCTTCATCACTGTGGCTTTCCTTTCATGTAGTTGCATGTTCAGACACAAGTTTGCAGAAATGTAGGTTTCATGTCACTCTCATTCTGAGGTACTAAAGTGTTGTATTTTGTTTACTGCTGGGCATTAGGTCAATTATTTATGCACAAACCAGAGCATCTGGGGTTGGACTAGATGATCTTCAGAGGTCCCTTCCAACCCTCATAATTCTGTGATTCTGTAACAATTCTGTGATAAACAGATTACTTCCTACTGTGTTTTTGTAGTAGATTTGTAAATCAAAGATTAGGAATAAGAAGAAAGACATAGCTTGTTTGCCATCTGAATTAAAATATGTTTGTTGTGAATCATTTATGGTCTGTCCATTTATGGCTTTCATCCGAAAGTCACTTCTTGTCATGGAAAATTTTGGAGATTTCAGTAATGAGTTGGAAGGCTCCTATGACTTTAAACAAACGTTTTTTCTTATCACATCCAGTGATTGTGTAAAGACTCAGCTAACTGGAAAATAAGTGATTCAAGTAGATGCATAAATATGTAAAAATACACATGTATTTCTTCTGTGAATAAAACCAACTCTCTTGTTTTTGTGTGTTTGGTTTTTTTTCTTCCTCCCCATTAGGGATTGCTTGTGGAAGTTTTTCTTCCCACCAGACTACCAAGTTATGAAAGTCTCAGAAATTGCTCAGCCTGGGAAACCAAGACAGATTCTTGCTTTTGAACTGCGGATGAATATTATTGCAGATGCCACCATCGATTTGCTTTTTACCAAAAATAGGGTAAATAATGAAAACACATCTAGAAAATAATTTGTCTATGTGATTACACTGTGGTTCTTGGTTGTGCATATTTTTACTTGTCTCAGGTGTTTATTACAAAGGTATGGTTTTAAAAGGTAGGTGACTTGTCTTTCAGTCAGAGGCAGAAAGTACACTGATGCAGCAAGCCTAGAAATAATGTTTGGACTGTTTGTCTTTCTTGCAATACAGGAAACTAATGCTGTACATGTAAATGTTGGTGCAGGATCATATTTGGAAATCAATATTCCCATGACAGTAGGTGAAAATGGTGAGTTAATGCTAAGCTTAATTTGTTTTCCTAGTGTTTTTTTCTGAACAGTTATCTTAATGACTATGTGTGTCAATGTCTTATAGTGTTTTCCTTCATGGCTATGAGATGTGTATTCTTACGTAAAAGAACAAAAAGTATTTCCTTATACATTTCATTGCAAGATATTAAAGTATGTACATACTTAAATAGTTAAGTTACCTTCATGTTTTGTTTGGGTTAGGAAACACAAATTCCTTAACTACTAGATAGTGTATCATTTAAACGTGTATCTATTGAAGCAGATGACATTGTCGGCTCAAAGCAGGAAGAATTCTTCAGTAGGATTAGTGTAGTAGTTGAATCATGCTGAGATATGTTATGACAAATAATAGTAGTTAATTTAAACAAAACTAACTCCAAAATCCAAGATGAAGTGGAGATCAATGTAAAGTTATATATATGTTATCTGCATTTACTCATCTTGTTGGCTGGTTTGAAGCCCTTTGCTAAATTGTTTGTTCTCTTGATTCCTTCTGGCATTTTGAGTTTTATTCTGTAACTTAGACCAAGATCTCCAGAAACTGAGCATTTCCAGACCCAGCAAGAAGAATTCTGTCACCTCTGCTATGTGAAGGCAGAATATGTTAAGCTCTTTGTTGACAAACAGTAGATGATAGAACTATTATAGTACTAATCTCTATTATGGTAATTCTTGATTGTTAGTGGAATGCTGAAATCCCTGTTGAGAATTATGTAAGTATTTGTGTAACTCTTATGTCTGAATGACTGTGTTTTATATCTTCTGTGTGCTAGGCTATTCACCTACAATTAAAGGGCAGCTTCTACATGTTGATGCCACAAGCAGTATGCAGTACCGGACTCTCTTAGAAGCTGAAATGCTAGCTGTAAGTTTGCATTAGTAAGCACAAAGCTTCAATCTCTAGAGGATTTTTAATAAAAGAACACATTTATTTGTCTGTGGGGCAGTTCTTTAGATTCTTAAACGATATAGAAATATGCCTTTTGAACGTATTTTGCAAAACCTTACTATGTAAGAAACTGATACATACACACATGACTATACATGTGTGTAACTTTCAGTGACTTAACATAATTTATATGCCAAGTTGTATGTGTTATGAAAGCAGTGGAGGGATTGGAGTACCACTTACAAATCTTGCCTCGTTTATTCCGTAGCCATGTCTTCATATAGGCTTAACTTAATAAATTATTACACTCGCTAGCTGTGCTACAGAATGTGTGTGCATAAGTACTTAAAAATACTTCAGAGTGGTTAAACTAGTTGAGACAGATTTAATACTGCATTATTCTTTTGTTTGCAGTGCTTCACTTCTGCAGTACTGCAATTCTGTAGATTACCTTTCTGTTTTTTATGAGAGTGATGTTTTTAATGTTAAATATGAGCATTATATCAGTGGTTGAAAAATACTATATTCTGAGGGATTTTATCTGTAATGTACTGTAAACAGTGAGACTTTGAATTAAACTTTTAGTTTATAAATTGCATGGTATGTCTACTGCAAAAGATGTATCAGAAGTTCATAATATACCTTTCCAGATAAATTAATACACTAATGCTTGACCTTCAAGCACAGGAAGAGAGAGAGATTAAATTATTAAGGAGCTGGAGAGGCCTTCTGTTCATCCCAGCAGGAAAACAGTTTTAATTATTCAGCAGAGTACATATGTGAAAACTGCTGAGCTTACAGGGTCAAGCATTGTATGCTTTAATTGTAATTCTGATGCTTCAATATCTTGTTCACAGTTTCATATTAATGCCAGCTATCCCCGGATATGGAACATGCCACAGACATGGCAATGCGAACTTGAGGTTTATAAAGCAACCTATCATTTTATCTTTGCTCAGAAAAGCTTCTTTACAGGTAACTACTTTACTAAATTAATTACATATCAAATTAAATATTCTTTCTTTAGAATTTCTTTTCAAATTTTGCAAAGGTGTACAAGGTCAGGTACTCTGATTTCTTGCATTTAGCACAAGTAATTATTTTTAACAACAAAGATTCTGATGTTTTCTGTTGCCTGTGTCTAAGTACATGATATTCGTATATTTGAGTAGAGATACCAAATGATTTAATTTTCTAACATCTAAACTGAATTTGATCTGCAGTTATGTTAAGTGATCTTAAATTTCACATTAATTTATTCCTATCAGATCTATTGACTTGTTTAGTATTTGTCACCTAGGGTGTTGATTTCTCTGAAATCTCTCTCTTTGGCTGACTGATTTTCAGCCACTTAAGTTTTAGGTCATGTCCCTATGGCTGACAGATGATGAGAGAAAGTAATTTGCTCCTTAGGATTTTGGCTGTGAGGAAGAATACGTGTGCACAAGGCAGTATAATGCGATACAGCATCACCAAACTGTTGCTGAAATTTTCAGCTACAGTAATAGAAAGAATATAGCCCCATCAATGTGGCACTGCTTGGGCTAATTAGTCCTGCTGGGAGGAAGGGTTGATTACTGCAGTCATAGTGCCATGCTAATAAAGTTATCCTTCTGATGAGGCCGGAGCCATTATCTGTTTAGTGTTGCAGTACACAGCATAGTCTACCGATCTATTCAAAGCAAACAGGAACTTCTGCAACAACACTGTTTTGCTGAATTAGAATATATTACTAATGTACACATTCAGAGTATCAGAGCGGAAAACCAGAGGAGAGCAGTTGGTAGTCCAATGCTTTTAGGTCAATGTGTAAAATTGCTACTGAACAAAACTAAACATGAAAACTTAATTAAACCTATGGCTTTACAACTGAAAAAGCAGGTGAGAAATAGGATATGGACTCACAGCAAGTGTTTGTGGAGTATCTGCCTGAGAAATGCGTGCTGTGTATTGTTCTCATTTTTCTTTTTCTGTAAAGGAGCAAGTGACTAAGATAGGCAATTTATGAAAAGCCAAAAACTTAAAAGAAGAAATCTCTCACTTGATTGCTACTGACTTGTCTTTTATTACTTTACATGGGTTTAGATTTGATCCAAGACTGGTCCAGCGATAGCGCACCTGATATCTTTTCATTCGTCCCTTATATGTGGAACTTCAAAGTCATGTTTCATCAATTTGAAATGATTTGGGCAGCAAATCAACACAACTGGATTGACTGTTCCACCAAACAGCAAGAGAATGGTGAGAACACTTTTTGATTTGGAAGAAGAGTACAAGCTGCAAAAAATACACTCAAAATGGGAGAGTACAGTAATTATAAAATTTTACTAGAAAAATGTGTATTCAGTGATAAAACATTTTGCTAGTGCAAACTATGTGCATAAACTGTCCTAAAACTGTTTTAAGTTCTAACTTACTTTGTACAAATGCATATGTTTTTTTGGGGGACGGTGCAGTTCTATATCATTTTTTAGCATTCATTTTTCAAGATCCTTTGAGTCTATGATTTACTACAAGCATTTGCAGAGAGCATCCGTGAGGTCTTGACATATATTCAGTAGGCTACGAGAAAACATGAACTTGAGAGTAAATTTTTTAAGTAAGGTTGTAAAAATACCATTTGAACTCCATACAACTAGAAATGTTTGTTTTCTGTTCATTTCAGAATAGGAGATAAGGCCGCTAAATCTAGACAAAACTAAGAGGTACATTTCAGAAAGCCAAACCTTTGATTAAGGTGCACTTTGCTTTATATGTATCTCAGTGGTTTACACCGTAGTAGAATCTTACAATTTCAGCATAGAAAGAGGATGGTGAATTAAAAAATCATAAAGTCGTGTTCTAGTTAAAAATAAGGCTCACTAATTCATCAGAACCCTGAGGAACTTTCAGTGTGGTTTGGTTTTTTTTTTTTGCCTAAAAAACAGTGTGTGAAGCAATGAAGTCAGTCATAAGGTAATAGTCCAGTTGTTTTTATTGTCTGGTTACAATTTCATTGTGCCACGTACGGTGCCTTTCTACAAAGGACAAGCTGTAGGGAGTAAGCACCTTCAGGATAACTTGGTACGATGTACTCTGAATACACAGTAGTTAAAATGGCAATTTCCTTTGTCATGAGTTCTTGAATATATTTTCATTATTTTTACGTGTAAGTTTGATAATTTTTCTAAGAACAAAATAGGGAGTAATTTTTACAGATATTTTGTTTTATTTTTCCTCTTGTCTCAGTTTATCTAGCAGCTTGTGGAGAAACATTGAACATTGTTTTCTCTCTGCCTTTCACGGACTTTGTTCCAACCACATGCAATACTAGATTCTCTTTAAGGGTAAGTTCTTCCCCCCCTTGCCCCTTTTGTCTTAGAAATGCAAGGTAGTTTCCCTGCCTTCTTCAGCAGATTTTGAATAAACTCTTTCCTGAAAGAAAAATTCTCTTTTTCACCTCCAGCTCATAGAATTTTTCTTGAAGTAACCGGAGGTAAATGGTTTCAGTTACTTATATGAAGTATTCAATCATAGGCTGGTTTAATTATATATATACATATATATATATATTACACAAAGACAAATAAAAATATATTTTAAAAATATATGTACACATATGCTTCATACATATGCACACACAGTATGTATATTTACTACATAGACTGTGTATCTGTGTATGTACTTATCACTTGGAAGTCTGTTCCCATTTATTTAGAAAGCGTGAAAATCTAATGTATGTTCAAAGCTAAAAATCAAACACTGGAATGGGTAGCCTGAACCTTTTTGGAAAGCCATCTTCCAGATTTTTAAGAGTTTCTGTAGAATAAGTGGTGATGATAAAGTGTTTGTAACAGATGCAGCTAATTCTTTGAGAGACTCTACCACTTCACTGAAACAGAAGCAATCTGCTGCTACTGAAAATAAAAAAAACTAGTTGATGGTGATGTTGGTAATTTGGTATAATTTGATAGCAAAGAAAGCAATGTTTTCTCTATTGTTTTTTTAATTTTTTTAAAAATATGGTTTAGTTGATTTGTAGGGCAGCCTTGGGCTAGTCACTTAACTTTTGCAGTACGGCTTGAACAACAGAAGAGGCATCAGTAAAAGCCATGCCTCTTTGTTTAACACATTGCTAAGGTGTGTGGGAGCTGTGGTCAGCAATCACATGTCAATATTGAGATTTCTTGCCTACCTTTGGCTGTAAAGTGAAGATGATGGTACATATAAGCATGCAAACAGCATGTGCATTATGCATAAAGTGAATGTAAATGAAACTTTTTGTTACTGATGTTTGATTTTTAGGGAGAAGATGTTGATCTTCATTTGTATCTACCAGATTGTCATCCTAGTAAATATTCCCTTTTTATGTTGGTGAAAGATTGTCAGCCAAATAAAATAAGTCCTGAATCTTGTATTTCTGCTGAATGTCAAAGTGGTCAGAAAACGGGCAAACCCAAATGGAGGAACATTACTCAAGAAGAGTGAGTTTTATTGTGGTGTTTATTAATGTATTTATATTGGCTCTTCATATTTCCTTATTTAGTTTGGATGAAAGCAACCTCCTATGTTTACGAAAGATATTTAATGAAACTATTGTCCTTCAAATAGGTGTTCTGTTTCTTTTTGAAAGGGCTGGATGGGTCGAATGCTGGACAGTCCCGAGTGTTGTGTTTACAATTGACTACTCATGGCACCCAATTTATCCTCAGAAGGCAGATGAACAGTTAAAGCAATCCCGTAAGTGTCACTGCCCTTTTCTTGTTAGCATGTTTCATTTCAGGAACTGTTGTGATTTTGTTGGCTCAAACTGCTTAAATTTGCAGAAATTAATTTTGAACTGAAGTACTATTACATGTCACACGGGACAGTTATAGTCTTTAGAGTGTACCAGGTTTGATTTAAAAACTGTCAACGTCTCATGATGCAGAATTTCAGAACGTGTCCCAGTTCCCTGTGTAAAAAGAGGATACTCTCTGTAGTTGACTTTACCTTGTCCTTAACAAAGTGGATCTCATAAATGGGTTGTTGCATAATATAAAATATCACTTGGTGTATTAAATATGAAGCACAGTATTTTTGGCAGTATCATGTTCCTTAGCCTTTCTAAGCTTTTTTCCTTTGAATGTTGTGATGTTCTCTTATGATTTAAATGTTCAAATACACTATATATTAGATATAACAACATGGCCTTTCCTTTATGGATATGAAACTCTGAGATTTTGTTGTAGTTAGCACTGTTGAAGTGAAGCATGACCATCTGATGCAACTGTTAGACTGGTCAGTCTAACAATAGCTTCTACGTAAGAATTATTGAATATAAATGTCTAAACTTTTCTAAGTATGAAATATTCTGTAAGTATGTAAGTATTTTTTTCAAGTAAGCTTGGAAAAAAGAAGTTATGAAATACTTAAATGCAGAGATAAATGTAAGTTACTTTTTATGCAGAGGGAAGTATGCAGGAAGTTATGGGGTTACATAAAGTCTTTCAGGTTGAGATGCTAAAAGCAGAACCGATGAAGGAGAGGTATTAGAAGAATAATGAGGGCTAATTTGGATGGGCCTCAATCAGCAGGTGTTAGAAGACATGCTGGGTAGTGGTTTTAGGTTTTCAGTTCCGACTATTCAAGTCTAAAAGAACTGAATTTTTAGAGGACGAAGCAGAAAAAGTGAAATTCATCTTGCAGATGTTCATTAAGTGCTCTTGTGAGGCTCTGTCAGCTTATTTCAATTGTGCCTACTTCAAATTTGAAAACATGTGCTAGTAATCGTGGCAATTGAACCTGCTTTTCAAAGTTTTTACATGCACAGGTAATTTCATCTGCATCTTCCTTCAATGAATAATCCAGCACAGTCCAGATCACTTCTAATCTGTGATGCTGATAGAATGTGTTTGTTATAACAGAAACACCTCTATTTTATTTTAAGTCAATTGATGGAACACTTTAAGGCTCTCAGAAGCAAATATGTTGCATTACAAGAAATACAGCTTACAAAAAAGTGGTCATCTCACTGCAGCATTTACCTAATTTATAACACATAATGCAAGCATAGAGCAAGCATTGTAGGCAATAATGAATTAAAGCCTTGAAGGTCTTCTGGCTACACGTGTGTATTCACTGTATTTCTGTATGTGTCAGTTCTTCCAGTTAAACTGGCACCTGAAATCTTACTCCATGTAGAGCATAAATTTTATATGGTTTTCCCATAGAGTTCTTCCCAGCAATCACTTCGCATCACCAAAGCACTTCCTTCTTGTCACCTTTCCTCATTTAAAAAAAGACAAAGTGCTTTCTTCTGTCTAACTCCAAATAAAAAGAAAGGATAGGAAATAAGATTTGAGTTTGCAAACTGTTTTGTGCCTAGAGTAATTGAATTCTTTGAGAGGAAATTTTGGCCCACAGAGCTATTGGTTCAGAATAGGTTTTTAATATAACTTTTGTAATTTTCCTGTTTATTTACTTTTCTTTATTTTGCAATAGCTGTGTGGTTGTGGGAAATCTACTGCACTGAAATGAAAGCATGTCTTTGTTTAACTTGAAGAGCAAGATAAATAAATTGAATGCTTTTTCAGAACTTGAAGGATTGTTTTTCTCTTGCATAATTAACTAAAATTGACTAAAATATTCTGTATTTTCCTGCCGTCCCATTACTAGATATGAGAAACCAGTTCTGTAGCGTAAACTTATGAATATAATTATACAATCCAAATTAGCTGCAAAAAGTTGCATATTTAATACCCATTCCTATTCGAAGAATTTTGTTCATTGGAAGTGTAACTTGTAATCAAAATCTGTTTTCTTCTTTATTTTGCCCCAAAGTGTCAGAAATGGAAGAAACAATGTTATCTGTGCTAAGGCCATCGCAGAAAGCAGCCGAAAGTGTGATTTCATCTCCCACTGCTTCAACCCGCATTCCCCTTGACCCCTCAGAGCTGCCCCCGGATAAGCTCCATGTGGAACTGGAACTCTCCCCAGATTCCCAGATAACTCTATATGGACCCCTGCTCAAAGCCTTTCTGTCCATAAAGGTAGGCACATGAAAAGAACTTACAAAATTTATGGAGGGCCGCATGTAGGGAAAGGGAAATAAGTAATTCCTCAGAATTCATGGATTTAGCTGAAAAGTTCTTATAAGTACTATTGGAATAACTTTGGTTGGTGATGTGGCATAACTGGGGTTAATTCAGATGGCACAGGCTTATGAGGAGGCTTCCAATACATACATATGTAGACCCATATCACCATAATTTTCCTTTCAAGGAAAGTGTTTCTGGACTTCACGTGCAGAAAATTTCTTCTTTGACTTTTGCAGTAGTAAAAAGAAAATAAAGTAATATAAGCTCTGACAATATTAATGGATTTTTTTTTTTTACAACCACTTTTATGCAAATATCTGTCAGAACCTATGCCTTTTGGGCATTTTAAGTTCTGCAGAGTGTTTGGTTTTGTTTGGTTTTGTTTTTGCTTAATTAGATTCTGTAAAATTTCTGGAAACAGGATCGTGGAGGGGAAGGGAGAAGAATATGAGAATAACATAAATTTTAAAAGCTACTTCAGTCAATATTGAAGAAGAGTTTTTCATCCTTTTCTTGATACTAATCTATTATGCTTTAAAATGTTTGTACATATTGCTTAGGTTATGTCCTCTTCCATTGTTGGGTGGCTAAAACCAGTTTAATTTCTTCCTAAGTCCCTCACCCTGCCTTGTTGAGACAAAAGTAGAAGCGACTGAGCATGTTGTTTCTATTTGACTAACAGTCAAATGCTTGGGTTTGGGTTGGGAAATGTGGTTGAGTTTTGGTTGGTTGTTCTGAGTTTTTTTCTTTGATGGGTTTTAGGGGCTTTTTTGTTTGTTTCAAAGGTCTGTTTTGGCCTATGCAGATCTAGGCTAAAGTGATGTTTCTGGAGACTTTCAGTTTGGGTCAGAGAACTAGGAATTTTCTGAGACAGGTGATTAGCGTCAGGACTCATACCGAAACAGTCATTATTATGAATTTATATAAGGTATTGTGTGTAAGCAATGAGTAGCAGAAAATATTAAGTTTCTACAGAGTATAGGGCTTGCAAATATGCTCGTTATTTCTTCATGTTGCCACTAAAGTCAATAGGATTAAGATTAGGTCAGTATTGCACCTGGAAGACTTAATTTCCTCTACTCCAGAGGAAATGTATTCATGTTTGACTAGCTTATTGAGCTCCTCTTTTGGAGACCATGAATTCATGAGATAATTTTGTCTTTCCAAGCACAGCAGCACTTCTTCATTGCACTTTGCCTCTGGAGGTGTATGTAAACAGTGCTGTTAGATCCCTTGGTTCTATGATTTAATTTTTTGAGATGAGGATTTCTCAGATTAAATCTAGCTTTTATCTTCTAAATCTCAAGAGAAAATTTAAGTGAATAGCTCATTTTTTTAAAATGTGCATTTATTGTACTTTTTACTGTTTCTGTGACTGTGTTTTCATCTTTTTGCTCTGCTGTGCTGGCAGCATCGCTAATAGATTTCTAAGGATTTTTTTTTATGCTTGTTTTCCTGATTTGAGGTTGGATAGTTGTTTTCAGCTAATTGTAATTGATCTTTTTAAATACATGAGGGATTGATTCCTGCACTTGCTTTGTTCATGTAGTTTTGTTAAGCCTTTTGTTGTGTAGTTTTTCAGTGTAACACACTGTGTTTCTGACTGACGGGCTTACTGGCTGGGAATGAATGATTTATAGGTCCTTACATCCCCACGAGAAGGTACCAGGAGTTAGTTACTGGAATTCTTAGCACCCTTTGCTGGATCTGCCTTATAAAAAATATTTCAAGGTCTGTATTATAACCTTTTCCCTTTGCTGAAAAGCAGAGCAAATTAGGTTTGCTTAACTTCCGAGGGCTTTTTCATTTGTGCACAAAGCAATGCTTAATTCATATGCATTAACACTAAAAATACTTCCGAGACTCAGTACTAGATGGTATAATTATATGTCCACAGGAGTCATTGTTCCCAGGCCGATAATAAGCCTTCCGTTTCCACAGACCTTTTTCAAGGTCATGAGTACTTGCAGTTGCTTGTTTTTCCTTGTACACTTCCTCTTTGCTTGCTTGTGCTGCAGACTTGTGCTTACAAAAGAGCAAAGAAGATTTGGAAAACAAATAAGGCACAGAAAAAGGAAGGAGCAGAGCAAGAAAATAGATTAGATTCGAATCTGTTTCCATTTAACGTTCTGCCTAGTACTCATTTGTCTGCATCTCACAAATCTCCAGTAGAGCTTGTAGTAGTTGGAACATTTCTGTCAACATGAGAGGCTGAGGAACTGAATTACATTCTAAGAAGGGATGAAGGAGCAGCATTTGTGTCTGTGTTTCTCTTTGGTCAGAAAGGATTTCGGTTCACAGAATGCTTAGTCCCCAGCACTTCCCACATACTGAATTAACAAGAAAAGATGATCTGCATCATTCAGGAAATTCTTCTTGAGAGATGCTCCTTTGGTTTTCGGTTTGTTTTTTTTTCCTAAGAGGGAGAAGAGGTGACAAATTGTCAGAAATGTGTTTCTGATGCACTTAAATCAGGAAGTTGATTTTATTTTTGTCTTTTTTTTTTTTTTTTTTAATAAGCAATGGATTTTCTGTCTCCCAGTAGAATTTGGCAGTTACTTAGGTACTTTGGTCTTGGATAACTGCAGAGGAGTGGTTTAGAAAGCAGGTGAGTTTTAGACCCAAGGGGAGAAATGTTTGTGAACTAATATTTTGTGAGCATGTTTGAGACTTTGAAACCTGCTGATTTCAGAAGGTTGGATGAGAGTAACATCCTGCAGGATGTGTGTTGTCTTATTGCTCTCAAAGTTCTCTATCCTTAAAAGCACAAAATCTGTTTTAAAATGTCAGTAGTAGTACTTCAGAACAGTTATTGGTATTGCATGCACCTAGAATACCAGTACTTTGAGAACTAATGAAGGGCTCACTTAAGGTAACATTTTTTCATTAATATAAGTATGTATAATAGGTATGTATTTCAAAAATGTAAGTATGTATGTTTCTTCAGTTATAGGTTATAGCTATACTGCTTATTTTAGGGAGGACTAACATAGAAAAAGGTTGGATTTGTATTTCATTACATTGCCTATATGTTTTTACTTTGTTTTCCATATGGTCATAATGGTTCTTTTTCTTAGGAAAATTATTTCGGAGAAGATGACATGTACACTGACTTTGAAGAAGTTATTTCAAGCCCTGTTTTGTCACTGTCAACATCTTCCAGCTCTGGATGGACAGCCGTTGGAGTTGAGAATGACAAAAAAGAAAATGAAAGTTCAGTCAAGCCAGTTCACCCGCTTACTTTACGCCCATGGGATATCACTGTGCTTGTGAATTTGTACAAAGTACATGGGCGACTACCAGTGGTAAGTACTTTAGAATATTAAAATACTTTCCTTCATGTATTTTTTTTCCCCTAGTTTTATAATCCAGAGTTAAATTTGACTCCCTGGAACATGAAGTTAGGGTCGTGCCTACCAAAGTGTGTGCATACTTTCTACTAAAACTGTGGCTATCTTAATCAATTTGAGATATAATTTATTTTGCTTTTCTGGGAGGCAGAATGGATAATTTTTAACATGCTTTTTGTTCAGTGAACTTGATTGGTATGATGTTTTTGATGGACCATTATGATTTCTCTGCTAACTAGCAAGACTGTCTTGTAATAGTGCATTCTGCTCTGTGCAGCTGCATTCGGAGGGATCCGTGGGAGTAAGAACCCGGATAAAAAAGTTGGGTTTGCTCAAATGGGTTAGAGTTACTGGTTGTGAAATTGTTGAAAGGCTTTTGAAGTTGCATATGCTTCTTTTGAAGTCTCCACTTGGACGTGAATTAGTATGCTTCCTGCTCACAGGTTTGCTTCTAATCTTAAAATTTCAACCATGTCATGAGTTTTAGTTTCTGAAAAAGATGTGTTTAATTTTGATTTTAGCATTGCAGTCCAGATGGTCCTGAGTGCCCTACAGCTTTCTTGGAAAGGTTGTGTTTTGAGATGAAGAAAGGATTTAGGGAAACAATGCTTCAACTTGTACTATCTCCAGTGAATTTGTTTCTGAATGACAACTATCAGGTAGTAAGTTGGTTTTACATGTTTGAGTGTGTGTGTCTGTGTTGTGGAAGTTGAGATGATCTTAAAATTGAATTTGTTTTTGTTTATGCGCATATCAGTTGCATTAAAAGCAGTGATACTTACTGTGCCTTACAGATTATATTGTTTTTAATTGCTGTGTCCTGAAACACATTGCTGCTGATGGCCTGTATGAAATTATTTTTATCTTATGCACATTACAGTGTTTGAAAACTGGAGTTTTGTATATTGACGAAGATGTATGTCACCCTATTTTTTTTTACTCTTATGTCAGTAAGCTAATGAAAGATTTGGTTCATGCTTGTTTAGTCTTTCCAAATTTGGATCCAATGTGTCACAAGCACAGAAGGGCCTTAAGTATAACCACTGACTGTAGACTGACTAGCAAATAAAGGAGTCAGAAGAAACAATGAATTTTCTTGATGGCAAAAAGTTATATGACAGAGATTAGAAACAGTTTCATCACAGAGAGGGTGATCAGGTATTAGAACAGGCTGCGCAGGGAAGTGGTGAAGTCACCATCCATGGAAGTGTTCACAAACCGTGTAGAGAGGCCCTTAGTGACATAGTTTAGTGGTGGACTTGGCAATGCTGGGGAACGGTAGGACTTGATGATCTTAAAGGTCTTTTCCAACCTGATTGATTCTATGATCTTAAGAAGTTCCACGTTAGCCCTCATGTTTTTGAGATGTTATACTGTCGACCTCTGATTAATAAAGAAAAAATTCTCAATGAGAATGTAGAATCTACACATCTTGGTTTTTGGTTGCAACACTGCAGTTGTCTTCAGCAGCAGCCTGGAGAAAGCGATGGTGTGATGTCACAGGAGTTGCAGATGCATAATCTATATGGGATTAATAGAATTGGCCTTTGAGATAGCTGCAGAAATTGGAAGTACTGACAGCAAGGTGGCAGACAAAATTCCGTTTTCCTCATAGCTTTTGCCAGGAGCTAAGTATTTGGATTGTAGGGCTTTTTTTTCAATTAAATGAAGTTACTGGAAGGTGCAGTGGACACTGATGACAGTTACAGCTTGAACATACAAACCTTTATGTAATGAAAAATTGCATCTTCTGAGTTTCCAGTTATGTTATCCAGATCTGCTGGAAGGTTTTTGTATTTTTCGGTTTGTTTCTTTATGTTATGAGGTATCCAAGCATTTGAATAGCTGCTTATTTAAGAATACAGTTTGTTTTGTGCACTGAATGAGACCCTTAAATGTTTTTCAAAACTGTAACTTAATTCTTGTATTGCAATTAATATGTATAAGGAAGCAGAAATGAGGTTGCAGGCAAAACTTTTTTTTTATTATTTGATTTCCCAGTAGTGACTTTATTGCATGACTTTTTTTTTTAGTGTTCTTACTGTTTAGACTTAATAATTCTGTGGTTATATATCTTGCCTTAGGTTTTATATGCTCTGTCTGGTTGGATTTATTTTTACTCAGACAAATAAGACTTCTGCCTGGGAATTTCTTTTGGTAGAAATAATAAAAATGCAGAGTAGCATGTTTTTAAAAATACTGTGAAGAAAGTTTTGATCAGTTATGTGTGTTACTATTACCTAGTGTTTGATTTGTATTAATTCTTTCCATTTAATGTTGGAAATACTAATATTTTGTGGTTTAATAAATTGACCCTTTATTCACAGTACATATCTGAAAAATGCTGTTTGCTAGTTCCCAGTTCAATCTTAAAGTGAGAAGTTTACAGTAGTAATATATATAGAACAGGAATTGTTGCTCTGCCTATTTGAGCAAGTTTCATTGCTTCATTGCTTCCCGTTCATGTTGTTCTGAAATAGCTTCTGAATTGAGACATAGGTCACTGGTGATATGAAAAGAGTGGGGTATTGTTTTTACTTAATTAAGCAACTCCAAAGGGTTTGCTGACAGTGGAAACCAAACCAGGCAAGATAATAAGTTGGAAAAACTAAATGAAAGAGAAGTTTAGCTGTTGACTTCCTGGCTTTAATCCACAGCTTAGCTCCGTGCAGTCACAAACTTCTGGTGTATGTCTGTGCTGGTGTATGTATCTTTTCATTTATTTCTCTGGCCATTGGAGTGATATTCTTTTGAAAAGTATTACATCTCAGTTGTCATATCTGCAAACAAGTAGCTTTGCTTTAGGTGGATAAGAAATACTTTGGTGAACAGTGCACCTTAAAGGACACCCTTTCATGTTTGTTGTTTGTTTTCTTTTCATTTTTATATAACGTGTCAGCTTTCTGATAGTAGCAGGCTTTCATAAGTCATGTTTTTTAAGCTTTTGATCACTTCCATTGTTAAGCATGTTTTTCAATTCATTGTTTATATTTTATTGCTGTAATATTTAACAGATGGTGTCCAGAGGTCACTGTATGGAGTTTACCAAGGTTGTTGATGATGGTTGTTGATGATGTTATTGATGATGGTTGCTAAAAATTAAAACAAACTTGGGTTAGGTAAACTTCTCTAACAACAAATCCTAAGATTTGCATAGATGTTGTTGTGTGGGTAATGCTGAGAAGTCTTGAGATTGTCCAGCTGTACAGAATTCAACAGTATTTAAGTGGTGAAGGTGAATGTGTAATCAACTATCTCTGGCTACACAGTTTTTGCACTTTGTATTAATGTATTCTTTGTAAATATTAACTTTAACTTACTTGTCCTTAACAGCGACCTGCAGTGGATGAAGTTCTTCGAGAGGGCCATATCAGCCTGTCAGGTCTGCAGTTGCGTGCTCATGCGATGTTTTCAGCAGAAGGTCTGCCTCTTGGAAGTGATACTTTAGAATACGCATGGCTCATAGATGTACAGGCTGGAAGTCTTACAGCCAAAGTTACAGCACCACAGGTACCATCTAGAAACTATTCAATTCAACATATTACCTTTCTTCTTTCTTGTAAAACTGGGGTAGTGCTGATTTTTGGAAAGTACATGATCTCAGCTGAATTTGATTACATCTGTGCCTTGTGTAGCCTTAATTTTATAGTTTGAAAATCTAGTAATTTCTATAAATGGATAGGAGATGCCAAAAGAGATGAATCTGATATTCATCGTCAGTCTAGGTGTAACAGGGTGGCTAGTGTGATATAAGAATTTCAAAGGGTGATGTAACTGGTCAAATCAGTCGTGAACACCGTTGTCGCTACAACCTGTGTAGACACAGGTATGCTACGTCTGTGTATGTTAATGTACTTTACCACTGATCAGAAAGGCAACCACGATACCTACAGGCACTTTTAAGCAGGTTTAATCCATAAATAGAGCAGGCGTTTTGGGATGCCTTCAGCCATAAACTAGGTAACCTGATGAAGAGGAGAAAGGAAAATCTGTTTGAAAGTCTTAAGTATGAGATGACTTAGTTGTCTGTGACTTCCTCTGAGGTTACTTTTATCTTGTAATGCTGACTTCTGGAGATGCACGTTTGTTACCCCTGCTGGGTAACTCTCTGAGAAGGACAAATGAAGTATTCAGTTTTGATTGCAATCTGAAAGGCAATTTGATATCCCTCAAATGTAAGGTTCTTAGAGATATATAGGCATTTGCATGAAGGGATGCTGCCAGCAATAAGGATATCAAGTTGAGCATCTGGCGAGAATTTACTTTGCAAATAAAGTTCTGCCTTTCCATAGAAAGCTATGGACAAAGCACATTTTAAAGAAGGAGACAAATGAGATCATTTGTGGGAGTGTAGTATGGGCGCATCTCAGCAGGAGAGTAGGTGGTAGCTCAGTCATGCTGCTCACTGCAGAAATTCAGTTGTTTGCTTTCACGGTATTGGATTTTCCTCGGTCAGTCTTAGCACGAGCTCCTTTTAGTTTTGCCATTTATGTTACTTCTATTTTTCTAAATATAATGTACACAATAGGCGGATCAGTTTGATCTATTTGTGGGGCGGGCTGCCAGATCTTTAAAAAATATTGCTTTGTCAGTGTATCCCGAGATATGAGAAAAGTACACAAATTCTATTTAGTAGTTACTGTTTGGTTTATTTGTTCTACACATCTTCTACATCCTCATACTTCTCTAAAAATGGGAATTATTTTCTAGGATTAAACATGTATTTCATTAGGAGACTTCTGCAGCAAATAAAACCAAAGAAAGGTGTACAAGTAATTTCAGTAAATCAATAGACTCCAGATGCATTTTTATGCTACGTACAAGGACTTTTGTGGCAGTATTTACCAAAATGCTACCACTGATTTAAATAAGGTATAGAAGTTACTCCACTGCTCTATGCTTCAAAATTAAACCTACTTGGTTCAAAGTATTCTAAGTTTAGAGAACATTTTTAAATGCTTAATGCAACTTAAGGCTTTTCTTCCCTTACAAAGCCATTCTCAGTTGTATGCTTCATACAGGATTTTTATTTTATTTTTTGTTGCTAGCACTGCTGTGGAGCAGAACTTGAATTTGCTGTTTCAGGGTCATTGGCTTTTTTTCCTCCCATAGTGTGATGTATTGCAAGAATCTGTGAAGGGACAACACTAAAGGGGGGAGGAAAGGTTTTGTGCTCTCAGTCACAGCTATATTAAATTCCATTTAAATTACTGCTGATTTTAAGTGCCCTTTCCTTTGGCTAGCTGAAGAAAACCCATTTCCCTCTCATAATAGAGGCAGACAGTCATGAATCATTGCCTTTATGAATGAGCTAACTATATAAAAGACTTAAATCAACAATAGTCTAATGACTAGGTCTAGGGAGATTCAGCAGTGTTCTTTTAGCCAGTTTCCTCCTATGCTCTCTAAATGTAACTTTGTTGCTTATGTACAAGGAAGTCTGGCATTTAACTTGTGGTATAGAATATTTCAGAGTATTTTTTGAGGTAAATTAAGGGGTGCTCTGTCTTTACAATGAAGTTCTTAGTTGACTGTAATAGCAAAAGCTTTTTTGTTACATTAAGAAATAATTTAGGAAATTGTTTTATGTCACAGCGTTTTCCATGAAAAACTACAGATTTGCATATTGTGGCCCACACACAAATAAAAATCAGTCTTGAGTAACAGGAAATAGACTGTGTGTAGGCAAGGTAATGCAGCCGGAATGTTATGGTGGAGTCTTTTGTTTGTTTTTATTCCTGCTCACCTCCCAACATTTGGTAATGTTCTTTGAGTCCTCTGTGGAATACTGAAAGTTCATTTTGTGTACTTACTATTGGACAATATGTTGTTATTTGCTTACAGCTTGCGTGTCTCCTGGAATGGGGGCAGACCTTTGTCTTTCATGTAGTGTGCCGGGAGTTTGAACTGGAAAGGCCAAAATCTGTAATAATATGCCAGCATGGAATTGATCGTCGGTTTTGTGACTCTAAGGTAACCTTTCATCTGTCTTAATTGCTTGACCGATTTGCGCAGGTTCATAGAATCGTAGAACGATTTGGACTGGAAGGGACCTTAAATATCATCCAGTTCCAACCCCCCTGCCACGGGGAAAGACGCCTTCCACTAGAGCAGGTTCCTCCAAGCCCCATCCCACCTGGCCTTGGACACTGCCAGGGATGGGGCAGCCACAGCTTCTCTGGGCAGCCTGTGCCAGAGCCTCACCACCCTCACAGGGAAGAACTTCTTCCTAATAGCTAATCTAAATCTCCCCTCTTTCAGTTTAAAGCCATTCCCCCTTGTCCTGTCACTACATGCCCTTGTCAAAAGTCCCTCTCCAGGTTTCTTGTAGGCCCTCTTTAGGCTCTGGAAGCTGCCCTAAGGTCTTCCCTGAGCCTTATCTTCTCTAGACTAAACAACCACAACTCTCTCAGCCTGTCATCGTAGCAGAGGTGCTCCAGCCCTCAGAATGTCTTCGTGGCCTCCTCTGGACTTGCTCCAGCAGGTACGTGTCCCTCTTGTGCAGGGACCACAGAGCTGGACTCAGTACTCTAGGTGGGGTCTCACCAGGTGTCATGTGAAAGGGGGGGAGATTTTCTTGACCGCTAGTGTTTGATCTATCAGTGCTCCAGGACAGCAGAGACCCTTGTGCCTGGCCGGTTGTCAGTGTTCCGTTATAGGGACTCTTCAGTGAACAGTCCTGCTGGATTGGAGGGTGATTCTACTGACGTGTTCAGGGAAAGGCGCCAACAGCATCAGGGGGACCCCTCAGTGGGTCTGCCCACTTCATCTGTATATGTTACCCACTGCTGGTGACTGCTAGTGCCCATGAAGGACTAACACGAACAGTTTACAGAAATAACGCTCTTTATTAATACAAAATTGTGACAAATTAAGGTTTGTGATTGTCGGTGATAGGGAGTGTCTGCAGAAACAAGCTTGAAGCAATACACAACCAGACTATAATCACTAAGAGCAGCTGGAGTGAGGTAGTTATTTAGTGCACATAATATAAAGTTCTTACCCAATAGGGAGAGAAGACAGGTTCAGCCTGTTGGCTGATCCCAGAAGCTGTGATGGAGTCTGCCCTATCGTCTGCGCCTCTCATTCACTTTTATGCTTTTCTTTCCTCCTAAGTGGAACTTGAGTGACTGCAGTCACACATGCTTTTATTACTGATTGGTGTAAAATTCTCTCGCTTCTCATTTAAAGACAGAGATGATAAAAAATACAAAGCGCATGCTCAGTGAGGGGTGGTTGTACTTTGGAGGTGGGAACTTTGGGATGGAGGTGTGCGTTAATATGATAATGAGATTATAATGAGCAAGGTTCACCTAAGGGAAGTGATTTTGCCACACTTGTTGGCTCAGCAACAGACATCTTCTCTTTCCCATTTGATAGCTGCTGTGTGGCTTATCAGCTGTATGGTACCATCAAGTTCCCAGCCCTGCAGGGAGTACAATAGAGCCTAGCTGCAGTGTCTCCACTCCACTCCATCCTCCATTGCTCCTCTAGGATAGCAGGTTGTGTTGCCTAGGGAATCATGGTGGACTATTTTCCATGCATATCAACTGTCCTGAAAGTGACAACTGTATTTTACAACTGCTATTAGACCACAGTTTTCTCTAATTTTCCTCCAAGAGTGAATTTCGCACACCAGTGGGAAGAATCCCCTCCCTCGACCTTCTGGTCATGTTGCTCGGGATGCAGCCCAGGACACGGTTGGTTTCTGGGCTACAAGTGCACATTGCTGGGTCATGTTGAGCTTCTCATTGACTGACACACCTAAGTCTTTCTGTTCAGGGCTGCTCTCAGTCCAGTCTCAGCCCAGTCTGTATTTGTGCTTAAAAACTGTTCTTTGGAACAGTTTAGAAATCCAGCCCTAAGATTCCAAAGACACATGCAGTATATAGTCAGATTGGATGCTTCCTTTGTTAAATTTTAGCTAATCACGTTTTAGAAAGAAAAGCAATTATCTGGATTTTCCTGGGGAGATGCACGATGTTTTTGTGCTCTATGAATTACTTTGAAAAATGGTATTCACAGAAGTCATGCCTAGTGTTTTACCTCTACTGTGACAGGTAAGAGCCAAAGGGCATACTCCAGTGTTCTTTAAGAAGCAAAGGTCATACTTCCCCTTGTGCTCTTAGCACATTTCTGTGATATTTTTTCAACCCATATCCTCTGTTGATGAAAACTTGCTTTGGTGGGAGACTTGGGCTGACAGCTTGTAGTTCCATACACCACCTTTTCTTTTTTTTTTCCTTTTTTCTTCAGATGAACTGTGTCCCTGGGCCGTGCCCAACATCTGATGACTTAAAGTACACTATGACACGCTTAGCCATGGATGGAGCAGATCTGTATGTGGTAGAACATGGCTGTGCCACCAATATAAAGGTAAAAATAATTTATCTTAGCAGCAGTTAAAATACTTCTTTGTCAATAGAGTTCTTTGTATTTTTTGGATAGTTACCTGAATTTATTGCTTGCTTACGTGCAATGGACTAAACAGATTTGCTGGAACTTCAGGTGATAAAAGGACTGGGCCAGGAGTATGTCAGTTTGGCTTTTGCTTAGTAATTCCATTAATGATTTTGGAAAATGGTAAGGAGGAGTGGATGCCTGCCAAAATAAGAGTGGAAGCGGCAGGACTGGTGTAAAAAATGTGAGAAAACGCTAGGCAATATAAATCTCAGTGTCTGTGCTTGAGAGCTAATAAGAATTTGTGCTGTGAGTTAGTAACTCAGCAACTGGAAATGATTGATAGGGATTACGTTCAAGTTGATGCTTGTTAACTCCTAACCATCTTATGTGATACAGCTGTTCAAATTAAGATGTATCTTTAGTAGAGATGGGAGAAGTGTTAGTGCCACTGCTTGACTGAATCTAGAATACTGCATTGTATATCCTCTGTTCAAAAAAAGAATGTGCAGAGAGGAGCTGATGTTCTCTCTGTTATCCTGTGTTATCCTGTTATCCAAAAGCAAACTGGAATAATTTAATCACTGTAGCAAAATATAAGTTGAGACAATTGAGTTATGTTAACAACAGAAAAAAAGTGCTATGGTGGTACAAGAGACTAGTAGTTGTGCTGTCTGTTAATAAGTTTGGTTGCAAAATGTAGATTTAACATATAAGGTTTTGGGGCAGCTTCACATTACGAGCAAGAATCTAACAGGCAGGGCTATGCCGCCTTTTATTAGTGTACACCAGTGCTGGGGAAGGTAAGTACTGTATGAGCAGTTGGGTTATTTGTACAGTGATCAGTTTCCACAGCTAAGCGCAGGAGTAAAGCAAGAGCTTCTGGTTCATCTTTGGAGAGGGTTGGCTCCTGCCAGTACTGTACTTTTCATAGGTGAGATGCAGCCTCCTGTTTGGTTCACCAAAACTACTTGAGTTAACGCCAATACTAGAAATAGAGTGTGATTGTCTAGAGGCTACTACAACACAGTTCGTATGGGTCTTGGTTAAGATTTAGGATGTATGGAATTTCTTGAGTTTTGCAGTGTTTTACATGGCTGTCTCGCAGAGGTATTTATTAATTGTAGAGTTAATAAAGCTTTTTATTCAAGGTATGTAATCAGTGTTGTAGTCTAAGGAAATATAATGATATAAATCATATAAACTCAGATACCTGGTTTTGAAAGTTTCCTAATTCTTGTTTTTTAGATGACAGTGAAGAGTTTAATAATGGTTTAATTTTTTTAAGCATTACAACACCTGTCCAAAGTTGAGCTTTCTTTTTTGATTCCTTAACAAAAGGAGGCTCCTAAATTGAGATTTTTGTGATTTAAAACTGGCTGAAGCTAATTTTTAAGGTTGCTGCCTTTTGTGTGTGTGCGCATGCTGGCATATAAACCTGGTTCTCTGTCTATTTTTGAGAGAACAGTTTACTGAGGTCTTTCTGGAATGTAGCAGGTGGTGTGTTAACTGGTTTGAGGCTACCCTTTCTCTCTTTCAGTCATGGCTGATTAGAGTTCATGTTTTAAATCACATTTTCAGATGGGTGCTATACGTATTGCAAACTGCAACCTCCACAACCAGTCTGTTGGAGAAGGTGTAAGTGCTGCTATTCAAGACTTTCAACTGAGACAATATGTTGAGCAGGTGAACAATTGCAGAACTGGTCTTCAGCCGATATTAAGAAGGGCATATTGGCTGGAAGCTGGCTCTGTCAACTTGGGGCTCATCACTGCTGACATCGCTTTAGCTGCAGATCATCCTTCTAAACATGAAGTGCAGAGACATTTCTTAGAAACACATGATAACCGAACTAAGAGGTAAGAGAAGATGATCAGGGAGAGGCGGGAATCAAATTTGTCCTTTGTTCTCAGGCTGCACTGAAAACAGGCCTTAAAGAGTCCTGAGCAAGCTGGTGAGCAGCTGTGAACAAGATGCCTGGTGTAACTGTGATTTGTGTGTCTCCTCGAAGAGCAGTTGCCTCTGGCATAAGCAACGTTCCACCAGTGCAGAGTGTGTTTGCAGTGCTTGCCTCTGTGGAGAGAAAGCATGTGTTAGGGCAGGTGGGCATAATCTCTGCCTGAGCATGGTTGCCTGAGAACTGCATACATGTTTGTGATTTGTTCCTTTCTGGAGCTGATGCTTCATTTTGTGTCTGACATCTGTTTCAGATACAAATCTTACTCATTTCATGCTGGGTGAAATAGGAGCTCACACAGAAGAGAGAGATACCTTTTAATCTTGTTGTCACTGAATTTAAACGTACTAAGGCTGACGTGGTCATGTTTTTGTTTTCTGTTCTTCTGCTTTTGTACAGATTGTGGTTTTTGTGGCCCGATGATAATTTGAGGAACAAGAGAAGCAAGAACAAGTGTGGCTGTCTTGGTGGTTGTCGATTCTTCGGTGGCACATTAACAGGACTAGATTTTTTCAAACTTGAGGAACTGACACCTTCAAGCAGCTCTGCTTTCTCAAGTACAAGTGCAGAATCTGATATGTTTTATGGACAGTCTTTACTGCAGCCAGGAGAATGGATAATTACGAAGGAGATTCCTAAAATTTTAGATGGTGAGAATGCTTTGTTCTGTAATTTTACTCGATTTTGCCTAGAAGCATATTTTCTTAACTGCACATTAGTGTTTGCAGTCTTTCCGATTCTGGTTATTGAGTAGTACTTGTTGTGCTCTTGTGCAAGAGGTCATGTAATGCCATGGGCCTTTCTAAGAGCAGACAGTAGCTTTCATATGTGGAACTTTAATATTAATTTGTGACTGCTTTCTGAGTAAGAAGTTTTTGACTTGCACCTGTTCTACTTAAATAGAAAGCAGTCTACCAAGACAATCTGATGTTTTGCTGCTATGATTTTATTCGGTTTTATTAGTACAACATGCTAGAATTGTATGCATTTCAAAACGAGCACTTTTATTTAACAAGGATTTTTATTTCAGTGGGCAGGGAAGAGACCATTGCAGTTGTGTTGCCAGATGTTCAATTTTTCTGTTTCTGATCCTAGGTAAAGCAAATGGTGTAAAACGAAAAGATTGGGATTGCAGATCTATGGGTATAGAAATAGAAAGAAAAGCACAACATCTGAGCCTACAAGTGCCACTGCGCTCCCATAGCTCCTCATCGTCTTCAGAGGAAACAAGCAGTTCTAGCGCTGCACTCCCCTTGCTTGCAGGTGAGAAGGACAGCCCATCATCAACTACTGAGGATCACTTGGGACAGAAGGAGTTCTTGTCTGGTGCAAAAAGGGAAGATGGTCATGGAAGGTTAGTACTCTTTGTCCAGGTGGAAGTATAATTCGACTCTTGAACATGTTATGACAGAAAAAAACCTTACATTCAGCAATTTATAAAGTGTTGGTTATTTTCTAATGGTACTGCTGAAATGCATTTCCTAGTTTGAATGCAAATTTAAATCCCTAATAGGGTGTGGTTACCTGATCTAGGTAGAAAATCCAGTATGTAAGACAACAGTACTTGGCATTAATGTTCGTTTTTACTTCCTCTGTATGTAGACAAGTGGACTAACAAGTGGCAGAATTTAGTGTGTAATCAGCATTAATGAAATAATTGCTATGTTAATAGAAAGTCACGGAATCACTGAAGCATTTAACAGCTGCGATAATGTAAAAAAGAGAATCATTAATAAGAAAATAAGCAAATGAACCTTTAATATTTGTTTCTAGTGTTGCTGTTGAGGGTGCAGAGGGCAGCCCTGCATCCCCTGGCACCCAGGAAAAGCCTGTGGGTCAGTCTCCCCTGAGGTCTCCACTGAAACGGCAAGCGTCCGTGTGCTCCACGCGGCTTGGGAGCACCAAGAGCCTCACGGCAGCTTTCTATGGAGACAAGCAACCTGTTCCAGTTGGTGTGCAGTTCAGCAGCGATGTGTCTCGCAGTGATGAGAATGTCTTGGACTCCCCAAAGCAGAGGAGGAGCTTTGGTTCTTTTCCGTATACTCCATCTGCAGATTCAAATTCATTTCATCAGTATCGCTCAATGGATTCCAGCATGTCAATGGCTGATAGTGAAGCTTATTTTTCTGCAGCAGAAGAGTTTGAGCCAATAAGTAGTGATGAAGGCCCAGGAACCTATCCAGGGAGGAAGAAGAGAAAAAAGCAAGCTCAGAAAATTGAATATAGTAGAGGGTCTATTTATCACAGTGTGGAAGGGCCCTTAACAAGCACAGTCCATGCAGAAATTAGTCAAGATGTTAAAACGTTGCCAATTAAGACTCATCCTTCACAGGCTTCATTTGTTTCGGCTCTGGGAGGAGAAGATGAGCATGTTGAGAACATATATGTCATGGAATCCGAGAAGACTGTGGAGCGCGAGCAAATAACTTCCCAGCAGCCTGTAATGGCATGTTACCAAAATTACCTTACACAGTTCCAGGTGATCAACTGGTCAGTAAAGCATCCAACTAACAAAAGAACTTCAAAATCCTCATTACATCGCCCTTTAGACCTTGACACGCCAACAAGTGAAGAAAGTTCGTCCTCTTTTGAGCAACTTTCTGTCCCGACTTTTAAGGTATGGAAGATGGAGGAAAAAGGAGTAGAGAAAGGAATAAGAATTCGAAACCAGATAAAACTGCTTAGCACACCAGATGTGTAAATAAAGCTATGAGAAGTTTGGAACTTCTTCGCTTTTAGTTAAGGAATACCTTGGATTTCTAACTTCAGATCATGGGGCTATGTGGCTGGGAGGTTGTGGAACAGAAAAGATAGAGTTAGAATTCTGTGGATGTGTTTCTGAATTATCATTATTGCACTTAAAAATGCTGCCTGTTGAGTGATATACAGCTGAAGGATTATTTATGTGAGTTTTGTTTAAAAGGTGTGTTACGCACAACTTCAGTAGCAGTACACTTAATACTGATAAGTATAATCTAGGCAGTAAGTGCTTTATTTCAAAATAAAATCGAAGCTCAAATTTAAAAAATTGTTTTTGCAAATGTTTGGGCTTTTCGTTTTTTGTTTTTCTCATGTGATGTGAGCATACTTGCTTAAGGAAGGAGCTGAAATGAAATACATGGAAAATGATGGAAATTACTTGATGTAAAAATAGGTGTCTATGCTCTGGACTTCATCTGTTACTATTTTGCAGTGAAAGCTTTGATTTCATGCAAACCTTTCATAGATTAGTATTTGAAGTAGTTGGGGTATTTTTAAAAGCAATTAGTCACTATCTGTGTAAAAACTTTATAACCTAATCTCTCAAGTAATTTAAAAAAAAATAAACCCAGGAATTTCTGTATACAATGTTGTAGCATCTGCATATGAGGGATTCTTTTTAGAAAAAAAATGTAAGGAGAATCTTTATTTAGAAGATTCCTTAGGTATTTTTTTAATTTTCTTTGCACTTCTAGATTGTTAAACAGGGTCTCACAGCTAATTCATTACTGGACAGAGGCATGCAGCTTACAGGATCAACATCTAAGTAAGTTGAATACTGCATAGTATTATCAGCATATTTTTTAAGAGTAGGATTTTCCTGATACTCTTGGTAAATACTTTGGCTCTTATTAGCCCTTCCAAAATTTGATTTGTAGCAGTAGTTTTCAGTACATATCTGTCTTAGAACAGTGTTCTATTATGAAATGTTTAGGTTTGGTCAGAAAAAAAGTACACTGAGAAAGCATTAAATGATTTCACTTATATTGTTTTCAAGATTATGAATTGCAGCTTAATTTAAATTAATTTGGGAGATGCTTACGGCAAGTGTCCATTGCCTTGGCAGAAGCTGAACTTGCATTGAGGGAAAAGCCTTGCCCTGGGATTTTATTCGTGTGCTTCCTAAGCATTGTGGTAGAAGAAACCTGCCATTATATGCATTTTAATAAGAACTAAAATGATGCCAGGACTCTTCTGTATTTCTTTTACAAACCCAGATTATTAATATGTATTTGACTTGTTTAGTACACCGTATACTCCTTTGGAAAAGAAGTCTACAGAAAATACAGACGATGAAACAATAACAGAAGAATGGACGTTGGATCACCCTGTCTTCCAGACACGGACAACAGCAATAGTAGAAGTAAAAGGAACTGTAGATGTAGTTCTGACTCCTCTTGTAGCTGAGGCACTGGATAGGTAATTAATTTTACTTTTACTACTGCAGTGTTAACTATGCTAAAAATCGTCCAAAATCAAAGCTGTTTTGTTCAGCAAAGGTTTAGGTAAAAGGATTGAATAATGTGACTGATGGTACAGTAGGGCCCATGAATGTAATTCTGCATTTCCCATGAAGAAGCTGTATAATGTTATGCTGATCTCGGAAGTGCTCTTCATGGCTGTCAGTGCTTAATTTTTTCTCTGTAGTGTTAATTTAAGCATTATTGATGATTCCATCATGTGAAACTGGATCTTTAAATGGTCTGTTGTGGGTTTGTTTCTTCTCTTAGGTATATAGAAGCAATGGTGCATTGTGCTAGCACTCGACACCCAGCAGCAATTGTTGATGATCTGCACTGCAAAGTTCTTCGAGATGCTGTACAGAACAGCAAGACAAGCTTCTCAGAAAATGTAAGTAAGGGAACAAGAAAAATGCACAAAGATTTGCGGGAATATTGTTTTCTGTGTTTTACACAAAGAAAGCTTTAATTTAATTCAGTGATTTGAGATGTAGCAAAATGCTATATTAATTTGGAATATGTATTTATTTTTATTTTGTGTTTACTGTACATGCGTCTTGATCATACATTGTGTTCTTAGAAATTACTACAACTGATGTTCCTTATGTATTATATTCATATCAGCAATATATCATTTATTATTTTACAGTAGGTGGGAAGATAGTTTGAATTTTCTCTACCTCATACAAAGTTGTGAAAGTGCATGTGTTTTTTCTGCAGTTCATCTGATAGCTTAAAAAATTAATTTAGCTTGAAAATAATTGTATGGTAGCTTCTACAGAATTAAGAGTTCTGTCTAAGTTAATGACCATATCCATAGTTTATGATTTATTAGACTTCACAATTATTTACATAATTATTTACTTCATAATAAGTTGTTCTATATAACTTATATATTTAGAATTCAAACTTTCAGCTGAAATCTGGTGATTAGAAAGGTTAATGCAAAATGGCATTGCTGCCCTTACGGGTCTGGACCTCTACCATATCTATAAGTGCTACAGTCCTTGTTCTAGAAATCATGGTATTGTGCTTTAAATGATGTTGAATCTCTTGCTGTTTCAATACTAATAAACTATCCTGGTACTCTTCAGCTTAGCAGCTCTGAGTTTCAGTGAGAATAAATGAGGTTGGTTTGTTGTTTTTTTTTTTTCCTCCCTCTCCAAGTTATCTTCAAAGCAGGATATTAGAGGAACAAAAATAGATGCTACCACTACAGGAACAACAAACCAGGGACCAGCACAGACCAATCTCTCACTTAAGCAAGATAATGTGACAATTAAAGGTCTTCAGGCCAATGTTACTGTACCAAAGGTAACAACTTTTTGTTTAATGTATTAGTAGACATGTTGCCTCCTAAATTACCCTTATTTTGCATTATTAGTTCCGCAAAAGCTTAAGTGAAGCTATGTATTTGTGCTAGAGAACTGATGTTTTGAAAAGGATAGACTGTTTTGGAGCGCTCAATTTTGTTATGGTAGGTGTGCAAGTTAAATACCAACTGCTATAGGGGTAACTGTCATGTCTTTAAATTGTGTTTTTACATCTTCTAGGTGGGATGGGTTTACCTTTTATTTTTTCATTTTACTGAGAAGTATAAGACAAGATTGTATCAGAAATTAGTGATGTATACTTCAAATAACATGTTTTTCTAAATTTCTTTACTCTTTGGGGGAATTTTGCATATAGGTGAACCTGTGTTTACTACAAGCATCTGTTGATGAATCCCCAGGAGTTTCTTCTAGCAAAACTGTGACTCATGTTTCATTAGTAGCTTTGTGTTTTGATAGAATTGCTACACAAGTTCGTATGAATAGGTAAGAATACTACAGGTTACTATTTGTGGCTTGCTCTTCTTACATTAGTCAGAAGACTTACAATGATGCCAATTTTTCTCAGTTCAGAAGAGTATTTGAAAAAGTTGTCATGTCTGAGTTAAGCAATAAAATGTGTCATCTTTGTTTTATAAATGAACATCTAACTAGTTCCTTTAAGACATGGAGAAACCCTTCCGGAATAATTTTGGAACTTTAGTTTTAACTCTTTCTTATCTAATCTTATGCAGGATAAAATTAGTTTTTCCAATACTTTTCTACTGTAGCATATGTATCTTCTGTTTTACAAAGAATTCTTTTTAACACTACTGGGCTAACATCACTTAAAATTTTAAACAAAGATAATCAAATGAAATATGTCTATCTGAGATTCGCTTAATTGTTGGGTTTCTTTTTTTCTCCCCTATACTCAAAGGGGTATAGTTGAGGAGACTTCAAGCAATGCAGAAACTGGGAGGAATTCTGTCACATTTGATCGTTACATCCAAACCAGTAAAATGCAGCCTCAGTCTTCTGGCTCACTGAGATCCAATGCTGGAGCAGAAAAGGGAAAAGAAATTGCTGCAAAATTGAACATCCATCGCGTTCATGGGCAACTTAGAGGCCTTGATACAACGGGTAAGCCTTTTTTTGTTTAAATTGTGGAAATGTCAGTTTTCATAGAGGCAAGTGGTTATAATTGGCTTTGATCTTGTTTGGTTGTGGGTTTTTTTATCAACTCAGATAAAAAGGCACTTGAATGTGGAGATTTTGCAGATATTCTGAAAAGTGTGGGATGGTTGTTCTGAATTATTTTCTGCTGTTCTACTAAAGTGCTAGATTTAAATGTAGGCAGAGTGAAAACTATTAAGACTAACTTCTAAGCACTTGATATATGCATTGTAAATATTGCTATGCACTGGTAAATTTCAGTCCTGGGCTCCCTTCCTCCCAGTTAATCTCTCTTCAGCTACCATTTTTTGTCACCTGATGCTGGGAATGAATTACACTTCTTTGCTTTCTTACTACTTGCTAACAATCTCAAGATAGGTATAATGTGCCTGTTGTACTGGCAATTTCAGCATGACAAGCTGTAGTTTTTTGACTAATTATGGCTATAAAACTGAACATAAGACCTAGCCATTTGTCTTCCTTCTTGTTTGTGTTAAGGAAATTCCTTCCAGCGGCTATGAATTAAAGTCAGCTGCTATAACTCCTCATCCTCTAAAAGCTAACCTGGAAAAGATGACCAAAAGTAGAGGCAATTCTTGTTAAAACGGATGCAATTTTGGTAGAATGTATACCAGTTAGGGCCCTGTTTTGCTCTGGCCTGTAAAGAACAGGAATGTTTAGGACATGAGGAGGTGGCCTGTGAAGCAAGTATGATTGACACACAATAAACAAACAAAACAACTAACAAAAAACCCCATCACTGTGCAAAGATGCGAGCAGATGAAATTGGAAGAAAACAAAAGCAATGAGAGAACGTGAAAATGGTTAACTCAGTTATTACTGACTTATAGGTAGAATCTTAGCAGTAGTGTCTTGTGTTAAGTATGCTGCAGACATTCAAGATTCAAGTGTCCTGGGTTCAGCTACAGCAGTCATTTTTCTCCTTCTTAGTAGCTGGTGCAGTGCTGTGTTTTTTAACTTTCAGGCTGGGAACAATGCTGATAACACCGATGTTTTTAGTTGTTGCTAAGTAATGTTTACTCCGACCAAGGACTTTCTCAGTCTCATGCTTTGCCAGGGAGGAGGGGAAGCCGGGAGGAAGCAGAGACAGGACACCTGACCCAAACTGGCCAAAGGGGTATTCCATACCACAGCATGTCATGCCCAGTATATAAACCAGGGGGAGTTACCCGGAAGGCCCAGATCACTGCTCGGGTCGGGCTGGGTATCGGTCGGCGGGTGGTGAGCAATTGTATCCTCTCCCCTTGTTATTTCACTAATCATTATTATCATTGGTGGCAGCAGTAGTGGTTTTGTATTATACCTTAGTTGCGGGACTGCTCTTATCTCAACCCGTGGGAGTTACATTCTTCCGATTCTCCTCCCCATCCCTCTGGGAGCAGGGGGAGGAAGAAGGGCAGGAGAGAGCGAGCGACTGCGTAGTTCCGAGTTACCGGCTGGCCTCAAACCATGACACCAAGTAATTTTTTAATTCTGACCAAGAAAACTCCTCATCTTCTATTTAAAATGGTTGCGAAATTTTTTTCTAGGGATCTTAGCATTTCACGTATACTTCAAAAGTGATTGCAGTTATAAGTTGGGGTCAGAGAGTGAGGATTGGAAGCGATATAAATTGATTCAGTGTAGTTCTTTCCCTCAGACATTTGACATTTAGCTCTGTGAGTTAATATGTGATGGGTATAAAATTATTTAAAATGTTTCTTCAGAAATGTCCCTAGAAGAAAGGATTTCTATTTAAGTTGCATGCTAACATCAAAGAAATCAAGGTGGCATAGTACCCTCCTGGATCTTAGACAGTGAAGAAGAGAATGAATTTAAAACTGCTTGAGTCTCTATCATCTTAGGGATCAGTGAGACTTAGTGCTTTACACCTGTCCAACACAGACATAGCCATTCTTCCATCCAAGAAGCAGTCTTTGAATTAAAATTAGAACATAATTTCTAGATATCCTTCAAGTATGCTATAGTTAATACCAAATGTGTTTCTACTAAAACATATTGTCCAAGAGGACTGTCAGTATTGCTGCCATTTTTTCCTATTAAACCTTAGGTATTTAGTAGTAATGTTTTAGGTTGGGGTTTTTTTGGTAGTTTCAGGCCAATTGCTAGTTTCAGATAAAAATCTGAAGAACTTGTTTATACACGTCTTTGGAATCATGACTCTAGAAAAAGACAAAGAAAGCAGATGGATTAGGATTGGGTATGTCTCGAAGCTTTAACTTTGTGTTGCTTGGTCCTTGTTTTTTCTGAACTTAAAAATTACTCTGCCTGTATTAATATACCAGGAGCAAGGTGGTTCTTCCTCTTTCTATGCTTTTTTTTTCTTGCTCGTGTTTCAATTTTAATTTTTTTTTTTCTTTCTTGCCTTTTTTTTTCTCCCTTTGTTTTTCAGTATTGAGGAATACTGAAGGGACAACACTCGCAAAACATTGTAAGCTTCAGAGAAGTATTTGAAGATGTAAAGTATTTTTCAGTTTCTAACAAAGTGATAAATGTGTTTGTTGTCACAGATATTGGAACTTGTGCAATAACAGCAATTCCTTTTGGGAAATCAAAAGTTCTTTTTACTTTGGAAGAATTGGATGAGTTTGCTTTTGTGGATGAAACAGATCAACAAGCTGTTCCAGATGTAACTCGAATTGGGCCTAGTCAAGAGAAGTGGGGTTGGATAATGTTCGAGTGTGGAATTGAAAATTTAACTATAAAAGGTAAAGCTTATATAGGCTTTATGTTATTTTGTTTCATGGAACTGCTAACAATTCTGTTGTTAGCTCTTTTAGATTAGCAATTAATTTGATTAGAAATTGCTGAATGTGGGTAACACTAAAAAGTACACATCTATTGTAAATATCACATAGTATATTATACAGTAAAGGACCTTTTAGTAATCAAACCCACTTATAATAGTGAATGAAATAATATCATATAAACTGGTGTCAAAGTGAAGGTAGAAAGCGATACTTTCACTGATCACTTCAATCATGACCTTTCAATCATACCCACAGTAAGGTGCTTTGGGAGAGGGAAAGCTAGCTTCAAAAAGAAAAAAAAGAAAACGGTATATATGTATTTTCTGTCACCCAAGTTATTCTTTTCATGAATAGTGTTTAAAAATAGTCTTCATGTGTGTGCTCTTCATCTACTTGGAACAAGCTATCAGAAACTCTACAACTAGATGTTTGTCTAGAAAGTGTAGTGATAAATTGTTATGTAGAATGGTAATGCATCTTGTTTAATCAAAATCATATATATTTCTCCTCTTCAGTGCAGATCTTTTCCATGGGACATAACTTATAGATGTTTATGCACAGCAAACACTTACAGTCTTAGTATGGGTGCTTTTACAGGAGGAAGGCAATCTGGAGCAGTATTGTATAATACATTTGGAGTCATGGGTAAATCAAGAGATACAGAAAGAGGTGGATTGCTTGCATCGAATAACTCCTCAGATTCTCCAACTGGTAGTGGTTATAATACTGATGTGTCTGACGACAACCTTCCTTGTGATAGAACAAGTCCCTCTTCGGATATTAATGGAAATTCAGTATCAGATGAGCAGGTATGTACCTACTATGTAGAAATGATTGGTCTTGGGTCGGGCTTTTTGCGTGTGTGTTTTTTTGGGGTTGGGTTGTTGGTTTTTTTTGGTTATTAACATTCATAATGAAAAATCTGACAATTTAACTTGTTCCAACTGTACTCATGCTATCTACTTGCACACTAAACTGTCAGCTTTCTGCAGGTCTCTTGGTATTATCTGGGGAGAATTGGTGGACAGCATTAGTTTGTTGGTTTGGTTTTTTTTCTTCCTAAATACATATGAAACTATTTCTGATGAGCAGTGCACAGTATGGTATGTCAGCGTCACCCAGCGTAATCACTTCGGAAAACAATTTCGCTTTTGACTTTGTGTTTCCTTTTTTAAGGATGAAGGGGTTGAATCTGATGATCTAAAAAAAGATATACCCTTGATGCCTCCTCCCCCAGATTCTTGCAGCATGAAGTTAACAATCAAAGAAATTTGGTTTAGTTTTGCAGCCCCTACCAATGTGCGCTCTCCAGCCCATGTATTTTCAAGGTATAATTTTACCTAATTTAAAAGAAAGTGACACTTTTGCTTTGTTAAATTGCACTTGTGTTTGGTAGATTCTGATTGTAACTTCAATAACTTCTGTTCCTTCTCTGGAAATGAAAAATTTGTAATTTACATATACCACAGTAACTCTTCCTTCAATTTTTCATTGTTGTCATTTATATGGAAGTGTTGCTAGAAAATTTTTACACATGATTAACAGAAGAAAAAAAAAGATTAAAAAAACCCACAACAAAACAAACAAAAAAACTCAACAATGAAACTAAGAAAAGAGTAAAAATCTTCCAGTGAGACTAAAAAGTATGAAGGAGAAAGGCAGGGAAGGGTGTTTGTTTTGAGTAGGATAAATGCTAGAGAAGAGAACCACTCAGTTCTTTTGGTATTCAACCTGATGCTTAGCCCATGATCTTACTGCCCTTGCACTACAAAGTTCAAGATAAATGTTTCGAAGATAGTTTTTTCATACTGTGTTTATAGAATAAGCCAAATATTCCTGTCAGTAGTTTAATTTCAGTATAGAACTATAAATTAGAAAATACTCTTTGTGGTTTTGCTAATATTCTTGCCACAACCCTTCAGCAAAAGTACTTCATGACCTATTGTGTAACAGTTAATGTGGGATTCAGTGATGAGAATTTCGAACTGTTTGATTTCGGTAGGTAATACAAGTGGGAAGAGGAGGGAGTAGCGGTAGCAAGAGTGGATGAAGTCACGAGTGTGTGAGCAAGTAAAACAAAACCTGCCTTAGGTACTTTTTTGCAAGTTGTCATTTTCTGGGCAAAATGCCTGTAACATTCTTCTGTCGCATTCCACCTATTTGAATGTAATTCATAATAGCATTAGAAAATCTTGCGAATTGCTGCTGCTAAATGTGAATACCCAATTTTTTCATTTTTCTCAATAGGCAGCTGAACCTCTTGAGTACTGCAACGCCTGCAGTTGGTGCTTGGCTTGTTCCCATTGATCAAGTGAAATCCTCATTAAATAAACTAGAAACGGAAGGAACCCTGCGAATCTGTGCTGTTATGGGGTGCATTATGACAGAAGCATTAGAGGTAAATGACCTTTAGAAAGTAAATAGGCAGAGCAGAGCAGAACAGTGTATTATGTAGTATATATATTAAAGATTATGGATATTTTCAGTAAAGTTACAGAACCTATTATAAGCCCTGACTTCCAGAAGTGGTCGCAAGAACTTGCTACCTGTGATTTTTGTACACAACCTAAATTTCAGTGGAAAAAAATTCAGCTGTTACCAGTGAGGAAGTCTTGCGCTTCTTTGCAGGAGTGTACCTCCAGGTAAAATAACTGGAGTTTGTGCCTTTTGAAAAGGAAGAGTAAGAAATAATGGCTGTAGTATCTGGTATATTTTATGAAATATGAAAGTATGTTGAATTATGAAATATTCAGGGTATCTTTCAGGAGAAGTTGTGAATTTTGTGCTCCTGCAGTGTACGGAATCATTGTGTTATTGGACCCACTTGTTAGAGCAAGGGAGAACAAGCATAGTGAGGGTGAAACATTATAGCAAGAAACACAAAATAGACAATTTTTTTTTTGAAAACCAGGATTGGTAGAGCTTTTATGACAAATTGTGTGTTACAGTGATTTGCTAATGAGCTTTTCGTGTGTAGGCAGTATTAGGCTGTTCGTTTACTTGGCACCATCTAGTGGGAAGGTTTCGAGATGATACTCGTTGCTGAGATCATGTCTTGCATTGTAAGATTGACAAGCTTAGTGTCAGGATTAATTTTCTGCTGTACTCAAAAGTCATCCTTTACAGCAGTCTCTTACTGCTACTTTCCTTCCTATTTCTTTTCCCAGCCTTTTCCTAGCATTAAACAACATTAGAAGAGTCCCTAGTTTTTCTATAACTAGGAATGAATAGTTTCTTTTAAAATCTCAGCTAGCTGTGCATATATGTCTATTAGTCTGGAAGTAACTTTACAAAGTCTGCAATTTGAATCCAGCCTTCTGTTTTATTACTTTGTATAAATAAGTATCAAGTACGATTTTTCACATACGCTATTTAAAATAAGGTAGGTATCTGTACGGCAAATCTTTGTTGTGGAAGTTCAAAAAGGGGTGAGAAGTTTGTGGTATCATAGGGGAAACCTTGTAGGTCATGAGTGTGTTCCATTTGCAAGCATGTTCACATGTGAAAAACTGTTATATTTTAATCTAGAATAAAAGTGTGCACTTTCCTCTGAGAAGCAAGTACAACAGGCTTACCAAAGTGGCTCGTTTCTTGCAAGAAAATCCTTCTTGTTTACTGTGTAATATATTGCACCATTACCTTCATCAAGCAAATTACTCCATTATTGAGGACGCCACCATGGTGAGTTACCCTGTAAAAATGGAAATAACTCAGTGGGTTAGTTTCAAATGTACCAATTTTAATGTCTCAAAGTAGGTAACAGATTAAGGAAAGTTAACAAACAAGAAAATATAACCCAAACTCGTGTATAGCCTTAAATTGATAAGTAGATATGGCTTCTCTCATTTCAGATCTGCTGGTTTTGTTGTGGCCCGTGTATGTGCAAAATTTGTTATCAAGCTATTTTATTAGTAAATACATGAGGAATCATAAACCTAAAAGGCATGTCTTTAAAATTATTAATGTCATTTTAATCAGATTTCGTTTTCCTTAAAGATAGCAGTAAAGCAGTAAAAATTTGCATCTGTAATTTTAAAATTGAATAAATCTCAATAAGGCAAGCGCCTTATTAGCTTATTCCAAATCCTGTCCTCAAAATTACTTTTCATGTCTTAGAAATACTTAAAAAATGCAGACAGTTTAAGAAAAGAGCTAAAGTTGTATAAACCTTAAGGCTTAAGTATCTAATCTTTTTCTTGTTCCTTTAGAATGTAAATGTCTGTTTTGTAGGGGTGAATAATTGTTTGAACAAACATATTTGGCATAAGGAGGAGTGTTTCTTCCTGATTTTGTGTCATTTTCATAATCCAATTCCACAGCTGTCAGATTTAAACACTATATTTTTCAACACATTCAGCTGAGAGCCCAGTGATCAGAAATAGCCCAATTTGTGGCAGAAATAGCCCTGTGTGATTCAAAGCTTTTTTCTTTAGCATAGTTCAGTGATGCAATCAAAACAATCCCTATTTTTGCCTCACATTTATGTTTTTAAAATACTGCTTACCAACAATGGGAAAAAAACCTCATCTTACTAATTTCAGTTCTGTTTCTACAGGCAATCTAGTGCTGTTGTGAATTTTAGGCCATAGTTCAGAGCCTTATAATTACTTAAGTACTTTTAGTTTCATATTTAATAAACCTGTTTCCTGTTGTTTATTTTCGGCCCCTTTGGGCTAGATCCTCAAGTCAAGCAGATGAATGTGTTTAGGGTGTTCAACGAAGCTATAATTTTTACCAGTTAGCTCTAAGGGAGTTCTGACACCACCACCCCCCTCAGTTTACTTTAAAATACTGTGATATGCATTTGTTGTTTGTTTGTTTGTTTGTTTTTTAAGAGTGATGGCCTTCCTGCCTTAGTAACCTTAAAGAAAGGTCTAGTTGCCTTAGCAAGGCAGTGGATGAAGTTCATTGTGGTGACCCCAGCCTTTAAAGGAGTTAGCTTACACAGGCCAACTCAGCCAGTGAAATTGCAAATGAATGCTTGCCACGACCCTGAGGATGGACTTGGATTAGACAACGGAGGGGCTCTTCAGAGTGACACAAGTGCTGACGGAGCAGAGTTTGAATTTGATGCAGGTATTTTTGTGTACTTCGGTCTCCGTAAAAATTCATAGCGTCAACTAGCTCTTCTGAGATCATTTCTATCTTCTTTAGTTTTAATGCTTGAATACATTATATTCTTCTTTTTTTAGAGTCATTAAGCTTCTTTTTTAGAATCATCTTTATTTTGAAGCTGCTGCTTACAATTATAGTATTATAATAATTATTATTTATTTGGGGAAAAACAAAACAGGACACTTGTCTTTCATCGCATGCTTTGTCTTGTTCTTTACTGCACAAAATATGTCAACTTAATTATTTGCTACCTGGTAATTAGGATTCTCTTGTGAGCTTCTGATGTTAGGTAGGAAATGTAACATGCAATTCTATGAACTCTCCCAGGAATACCTTCATACCAGCCTTTTTATTTGTTCTTTGCCAGGTAGCATTTATCAGCTTAAAAAGAGAAAACCCAAAGATGTTTGTGTGTGAAACTTGTATGTAAGCATACAGTATGATGGAGTTTTTTTGCCTCTGTCTCTAAAATATCTGCTTTGCTTGAGCAGACTGTTAGAGAGACTATCAGAACTAGTGAAGTATTTTAATTTCCCTCCCCCATGTATATTATTCTGTTTTGCACCAAAAATTTTTGAAGTGGCAATTTTGCTTCCTTGTATACATTTACTTATAGATGGAATTCATGCAAATGTAAGCATCTTAATTCAAAAAATGATCAGCTGTGCCAGAGTCAGCAAAAGAAAGTGAAATTTGGCAGTTTGCTTTTGGATTTGTAGCACAGAGCAACAGCTGTACGATATTGAAAGGACAGAAGGATTTTAAACAAAGTCCAGTAGTCCCGTGTCTTAGATCTTTTTTTTTTGTCTTAAAATTCCCTAGAAGCTGTGTATAGGTGCATGTCTGAATTTGGAAGTTCATGGCTGCTTGTAAATAAATATACCTAATAACAGATAATCTTGATTTTCCCTATATATACAAATGAGAAAAAATGTTTGCTTGTTCCAGCTACTGTCAGCGAGCATACAATGCTCTTGGAAGGAACAGCTAATCGCCCTCCACCTGCTGGTGGCTCTTCTGGGCCTGTAACTGGTGCTGAGATCATGAGGAAATTATCCAAGACTCACACTCACAGTGATTCTGTTCTGAAAATAAAGGTAAGTTCCTAGTGCCATGCACGAGGGAAAAGTGGTTTGTAGCTGGCCTGTTAAGAAGCAGTTCTGCTTCTTCAGTCACTTGCTGCTCACTCCTGGTTGTTTTAAGCCTTTAGGCAGATCAGGAGCCTTCTACTTGGTGCCAGAAATCCCCAGCTTCTCTTCTTGCCCTTCCCAGAGGTTACACTCACCATTATACTAGGGCTGAAAGAGATTTGGTCTTCAGATGAAGACCGAATACAAATGAGGCTTATATTCAGTGGTATGCACTGTTCCTTCTGCAAACTTGCTTTAGGTGAATTCTATGCATCTGCAGTTCCATTTTTTTACGTGTTAGGCTTTTAAAACTGATTTTATACATAAAATTATTTTAATACTTGAGAATTCAGTAGTACTTGTATGGTGTATAACCTGCGCCAGATGAACTGCTACTTGTCTAAAAGTTTGCAGGAATGAGAATTTTGTAGGTGTTGTGTTCTCATATTCAGACCAAATGTTGCTTCCTTTTTGCCGTTTACACAGTGCTTCACTAGTTTGTTTGTTTTCTTCACAAGGGTATACATCCATACCATTCCCTAAGCTACACTAGTGGAGACACAGCTACAGATTCACCAGTGCACGTTGGCCGTTCTGGAATGGCAGTCAAAGAAAGCCCAAGAAAAGAAAGTCTGCTCAGCTATCTTACTGGGAGTTTTCCTAGCCTGCATAATCTGTTGGAAGGGACTCCTCAAAGAAGTACAACTGCAGTTAAAAGTAGTTCTTTAACAAGAACAGGTATGATGCAGCTTCAGTAAGCTAAAGGGAGGGGAAAGAAGGATTGGTTTTATTTTAATGATTTAGAAAAGGTATTGTATTTTCACTGTGAGTTATCATTTCTGTTTAACATCTCACCTTGCCACTCCCTCCCCCCAAATAAGAATCCTAGTTTTTAATAGCAGTTCCTAGATATCGCTATATCATACCATTTCCTGGAAACAAACAGCAAGTGCTTCAGGTTCGGAAAAGAAATTAAAACTAACAAAATGAAATATTTTCCTTTTACTTAGCATTACTACTTTTTGAGTATAATACATAATTACTTAAATGAGTCTTCTTGAATGAATAAGGAAATGATCGTTCTGTATTTGGAATTTTTTCTTGACCTTGTAAGTAGCTCAAAAAGTGGACTAAAACTAATGTTCCAGTAACTTCATTTGTGTATAATGATTTGCATATTTTTAGTAATGGTCTTTTGAACAAATGTGTTTCAGAGAAGTTTGAAATACATACATTGAAATTTGAATGTTCTGTATTATTGTTCAGAGTGCATTATTATAATTTATAAAAAGAAAACCATATAAGTTTGATACTGCATTCATTTTCTTTAAAATGTCTCTCCTTTGCTGTCAGGCAATGAAGTATTATTCAGAAAAAAAGGTATTTTGGTTTCTTAATGACTCCTTTCTTCTAATTAATGGTAGAGATAAGCAAATGCACTTGTAGTGCAACATTCATTAGTGTCATAGTATAACTTCTGTGGTGTAGTACCTGTAGTGCTATTTGACACATAATTTACTGGAATAAGCTTTGAGGATTAGGCTGACTTTTACAGTAAATAGGCGTCAGTAAAATTATTGCTGCATTCCTGGTTTTTGTTGACTTTGATGCAACAAATGCTAAAGCTTCTGATTTATCTGTATAGGAAATACTGTGGCCACAGACATGTTATCTGAACATCCTTTGCTGTCTGAACCATCTTCTGTGAGTTTCTATAACTGGATGTCAAATGCTGTGGGCAACAGAGGAAGTGTAGTACAAGAAAGTCCGGCCACCAAATCTGGACACAATAGTCTTCCAACAGGTATCGCTAATTACAGCTGGATGGATTTAAGAGATTATTCTGGGTTGGCTGTTCCATGTTTACGATATTCTTTCTGAAAGTAATTGAGCAAGAGACTTAAGTTTAACAGATGTAAATACTACTTGTGGGAGTTCTCAGCAAATCAGAAAATGAACAAATGTGATTTAAGCAAAACTGTTGTTTTCATTTCCCTCACCCTGCCTCCAAAAATGTAGCTTTTTCTTATATTTGGAACTGTAAATGTAGCTTCCAAAACCATGTGTAGCTGCCCACAGCTAAACCATAAAATCATCCTCAGTTGCAGAGTTCCTTGGATCTTGTTAAGTTATTTTTAATCTAATTTGCATGTGCTGGTTTTGTAATAAAGATTTTGTAGGTTGGAATCCTTGCTCTTTCTCAGTTCTATTTTGATACTAAACATAAACCTCTATTTTGAGTATATAGTTCTTCAGGAATGGGAAGTCATCAACTGGTGTAAGGGAAGGGAGAAAAGGAAATATACATAACTGAAAGTCTTAAATGTGTTAAAGAAACCAATACATAACGACTTATTCCGGCTTATTATTATTGTAAGCCTGCCATCACTCATAATCCTCAAATATGTATATCTTGATTTTCTTTATCACTGACACTGAATTTGAACGTTTCTTCTATTAATGGTCTTTCAACAGTAATATATTAATCTTAGGCAACAAGTTGTTTTAATTTGGTTTTAATATTGAACAAATGATCCTACAAAACATCTTTGTGGCGTACATGCTGCTTAACTGGTGTGGCTTCTCTATAAACTGGAACGTGTTTCTCTACAAAAAGAATCATAGGGTAGAAGTATAGCTTTCAAATTTTTATTTCTCCAACCCTTCCCCCCCCAGCTATACTTTTTTCTATTGAAACTGTAACAGTTTGTTCACAAGCTCATGTTCCTGTAATTAAGACTTAGTCATTTTAACTCAGACACAAAGCTATCCAAACCAGTTTTCTGTGGAGGTGTGTAGTCATGGTGCTTTGATAAGTGCTGTAAGCTTGAGTTTTGGAGAACCAGGATTAATTTATACTGATATAGCAACTCTGTCTCATGGAGGTTGATTAAGTCCTGTCCAGCCTAAAGATTCAGGAGATTGAGCATTGCCCTTGTGCTGATTGTTTGTGAATAGAGCAACTGCAGGGAAGTGCCTGTCCACAGTCATTTTTATGAAGAGCATATTTGACTAGAGACTAATCTATAGACATCTAATTGGTGGATCTTGCATTCGGACTAATGAAACCCAGAAGCTTATAGCACATTGAAAGCCAAAAGAAAGTATCTGCAAGTGTAGCTAATCTTTCCTTTGGTTGATGGTGTAGGCTACTCAACCTATAAACTATTTCAGTTTAAAGAGGAGGTGCGTACCCTGCAGAATACAGTACAGGCAAAAGGCCTTGGAAAGGAAGACAAAAAGAAGGAAATATTTTTGTGCTGTCCAGATATGAGTTAGAATATCTCTATTACTGGTTTCAGCAGTATCAGACTGTTTCTTTACACTGAATGCTAATTTTGTGAGGTTATAGACCTGACTAGGGCTCTGACTTTCTATGTGTATGGCATGTGTTTCTATATAACTAATCTTGCTGAATTAATAGAGTTGGTGGTGTTAAAATTTGCTGTGGTGTTAGTGTTCCATGAGTATTTATTTTTCAGGTGTGGCACCCAACCTTCCTACTATACCCTCTGCTTCAGACTTCAACACAGTTTTGTCTAGTGACCAGAACACCCTGGATGGCACACACTCACAACACAGCACCAGTCAGGATGACATTGCAGGTGTAGAAGAGGGGAACAAGGGGTTTCCTGCTGTGCAGCTAGCAGATGCACAGGTAAGTGTGGTTTGCTGAGGTATTTTGGATTCCATACGGAAAAATATTGCTTTTAAAAAAAAAAAAAAAAGGTCTTACAATGATGAAAATGTTATCCTGGTTTTATACACATTTCTTCTGCATTCCTATGCAAAGATGAAAGGCTCAAGAAACCTCTGACATGTCCTATAACAAACTTTATGAATGGTGATTAATAGAGCATTGTTTTATAACTCCAAAGAACCTATTAGAGTACTTATGAGATTAACCTAGTTCTCCAGAGTACATTCACTGAGGGGAACATGCAGAAACCTTGCTCTCATAGCTAAGCATTCAATGCTAGCTTGCTGTGTAGTCAATGTTTTTACTCAGGAAGTCCATGAAGCTTCTCTTTATCACCTTTCTTTCTGTTTTACAGCACTGTCAATAAAACTTAAACATGTTCTATATAATGTAGCTGACATTGTAAATATTGTAGATCAACAAATGATGGAGTGAGATTATAGGAATAATCTGGACCATAAGGAGTAAATCAGTGGGTTTTGTTTTGTAGGTTGTTTTCAAACCTCTTCTGAGTTACACAGGAATTCAGTCTCAGGATGCAATGCCACTCTGCTATAGAATGTACTTTGGAGAGTACCTTTCCTTCTCAGGAACTTTGGACTGCCTAAGAGCAGATATTGTTGATTCAGATACAGCAAAGGAAAGAAAAAGCAAGCGAGCTCGAAGGTATGTTGTGAGATATTTGAAAATATGTATATTGGTTAAAGAACAGAAAATAAGTTTTTCATGTGGAGATACAGAATTCCAAAGCACTTCCATAGAATAAGAAGCAGCCCTTTATTCTTTTAATCTTACCCATTTTGTTTTCCTGTTAGAATATCGTTATTTTTTTAATCATTCTAGGGAAAGGTTTGGAAATTATAAGTGTTTGAATCTCAGCTACTTTTGAAAATTGGAGATTGGGGAAGGGAGAGCTGGTGGGAATAATCATGGGGGACAGTAGAGAGGCTCTTAAATGCCGTTTTGTAATTAATTCTGTAAATGAGCTTGTTAATTTCAGTGTAAATGCTGAATCTTCCCCCCACCAATTTTGGGCAAAGCTTTAGGTTACGATGGAAAGATTGGGTGCCAACGTAACGTCGAATTGAATGATTACTATGTTAGTAACATGCAGTATGAAAGAATAAAAGTTCATTTGCTATATTTAGAACTGTGATAAGGAGGTGATCCTAAGGGGAGTAAAAGGTTGGATTCCGTAAATTAGATGTACCACTGAGTAAAAAAGTGTTTGACTCCATATAAAGAAACAAAGTAATTACTTGTATTTTTTTCTTTCCTTAGGCAAGGAGCTGTCAATCTTCCCCCTCTTGAATTCAAACCAGCATTGATGTTGGAAACTTTCAGTATTAGTGCTGTTGTAATGGAGAAATCCATGTGCACGCCTCATAACTCCACTAATGCACTTTCTTTTCATGACTTGAATAAACGCTATTATAATACTTTCCACTGTAATTTTACAATTTCTTGCCAGTCCATAAGCCAGCATGTAGACATGGCACTAGTTCGTCTTATTCATCAGTTCAGTACAATGATTGATGATATCAAAGCCACGCAGACGGACATCAAACTTAGCAGATACACAGCTGGATCAGCCTCTCCGACACCTACTTTTAAAACCCGCAAACACAGAGACTTTCGCTCTTCTGACTTCAGCCGAAGCTCTCGAGGAAGTCTTAATGGAGGTAACAGAGTGAACAACACCAAGAACAAACGAACAAACAATGAGAACAATAAAAAAGAGTCTCGAAACAAGAATTCCTTGGGGAGGTCAGAAAGAAGAACTTCTAAAGTGTCCAGGAAAGGTTCGAAAGATGTGGTTGACCACATGACCATTCATATGGATGATTCTGACTCTATTACTGTGTCGGAACAGAGTGAACCTTCTGCGGAGTGCTGGCAAAATATGTACAAACTGTTGAACTTCTATTCACTCATTTCTGATCCAACTGGGATTTTAGAAAAGTCTTCTGAAACTTTTGGTCCAACAGGTAAACTAGTTCATGAATCCAAATAATTTACAGGGTGTGCTTTAGCTCAAGTGTACTCTTCTAAAGCTTGACCGTAAGGTGGGTTTTGAAAGTTGCGGACCCCATTTAACTCATATTAGAGGGACAAGTGGTGAGGATGGGGGGAGGGAGCTTGTAATTATTTCACCAAGATGTATAAAAGAAAAAAAAAAAATTAAATTTTCCTGCCTTTATAGTATGCTTTGATTCTTTCAATCCTAGACTTAGTCAAATATGTGTTAATTGATTGGTTTTAAAGTCAGATATTTTTGTGCAGCTCTGTTAATCTGAATTTGCAGTGAGTGTGGGACTGTGTTAAAAGGTTAACTTTTTTGGTTAATTGAGTGGATTGAGTTTGTTCCTCCCTACGTGCTATTTTGTTGTCAAGCAGCTGGTGGAAATGCTGTATATTCTCATTCTGTGAAAGCACGTAAGCGCATGATCCTGAGGGACATGATTTCTAGCCCTGGGAATGACTGAGTAAAAATATAAACTGCGAACCTAGCTTTGAGAAAAGAAAAGGTGAAGTACTGATTTTGATGAAGTCCAGCAAAGATTACAGGTGTGAGGGCCATAATTTCACCAAAAGCTTTGAGGTTTGGGGTCATCGTTGTTCTCTATTTTCAGTGTATTTTAGCACAACAGTGAAAATACGAGAGCTGACTTAGCATCAAACTTTTTGTTGGTGAACTTAGGTTGCTGTAAATGTGCAGGGCATGGTATAGTTACTAGTTAGGCATATTCTGTTTGGACTTAACTCTAAATAAAGAATGAAAAACTGAGAATATGTCAAATGAGAGCTGTTAAAAAGAGGGCAGTATCTTTCATGCACAGAATATCATATCCACAGCTATGGTATCTCTACAGAGATTTTTGTTACATTGTTTTTATGCTCTGAGTGTTGAAAAGGAAAACTTGGGCATCCAAAACTAAATTGTAAGAACCTTTGGCTGTGAAATGATCATAAAAGCAATAGGACAATTGGAAACTGTCAGAGCATTTTTATTGTTTGACAATAAAATCACATAAATATGAATATTTATAGAACGTACATAAGAATATATCTTTGAATAATAATGAAATCACATCACTCATTATTTTCCCCACTGTGTCTTGGATTTGGTTCAGTTGCAATGTTGCTGTAGTGGAATAAGTGAGCCACAGATAATTTGCCTAACGAGTTCGCTTGATGTACAAGATACATGATCTTTGGTTTCAAATACAAATATAGATCAGATATACCAAGTATTTCTTGTAAAGTATCCTTAAATGACTCCTTTGTATTTTCGCAGGTGTTCGAAGCCCAACCGAACCTGCTTGTAGAGTGGTGTTTGAGAACGAACAGGATAATGGCAGAGACGCGCAGAGGAAGCGCAGCCTGGTGACTTCGGAGCCGCAGCATGTGACTCTCATAGTCTTTGGGATAGGCATGGTGAACCGAACCCATCTGGAGGCAGACATTGGTGGACTAACCATGGAGTCTGAGCTGAAGAGAATCCATGGCAGTTTCACCCTGAAAGAGAAGATGAAAGGTGGGATAAGCTAAAACGTACTCTAATGAAATTCAGTGGCAGCTTTACATGTTTATTTGTGTGCATACCTATAACCAACGCCTACCTATCTTCATGTGTAATAGGTTTTATATGTACATAACATACATTATGTGTGTGTATAGATAGTATAATAGCATTCAACAAGTTCTTTTAAAAACTACCACTAGGGTGCTAAAGGATTTTAAAAGGATGCAAGATTTTCAGAAAATGCTGTGAAGGAAAATCTTACGCAAGTTATCCTTTCATTTTTAAAATTTTCATTCTTGTCACAGCTTAAATTTGATATTACTTCATGTGACTGCTGAAATAGTAATTTTTCAATTATTTTCCTGCTACTGTTTTTGAAAGCAGTAGCCATACCTGGAAGTATTTCACTTGAATGAAATGCTGTTAAGTATCTTTTTTTCTTAAAGATGTACTACATCAAAAGATGACTGAGACGTGTGCCACTGCTCACATAGGAGGTGTCAATATCGTCCTGCTGGAGGGAATTACTCCAAATATCCAGTAAGTATGAAGCCCAAAAATGTGAAACTGGTCAAGTGCATGGAAGTGCTATCAGTTGTGTCACAGGTACGAGTGACAGTTGAGTAAAGGTATGTAGCTTAATATGGAGAAAGCATGGGTGGTATGTCTTAAGGTAGAATCCATGAAGTCAGAGTTTGGTGGCAACCATGTAGCTGTTGCAGAATTGGGCTTGAGTTTAACTTGTAAAGGTATTTGCATGTGCCCATTGACAGGAGACTTTTCCGTGAAAGGCGTATCTGAGTAAACTGAGGTGGAATATGGTGAACATTATTAGTAGGTTTCAGTTTAGGGCATCCAATCGCACAAGTCTTAGACATAGTTACATGAATATAAACACTCTTGTTCCTTTCTGTTTCTAGTAAAAGATATTCGTAAGGTCAGAACTGATTGTAGGATCACAGTGTAAATGGAGAAGTGACCTGATTCAAGAATTGTAGGTGACGGGCCTTCTTGTAAAAAGAAAGAAATGTCATGTACTCAGAGCTTTCTGCACCAATTTTGTTCCATGTGGTGTACGCATAGAAAATTTAGTACGTCGCGTGTGTTGTTTCTCTTATGCTTCTAGTTGCTTTTTGAAGCTTACAGATTCCATTAAGCCATACAAGATTTTTAGGGAGTATTTAACCTACTGGTGCTGATTATTCCCATTTAAGATCTGTGTTGTTTTGTTAATAGATCTATTTTTGAACTCCCATGATTCTTTGTGTTATTTATACACTTCTGTATCTCCACCCTTTAAATAATTGACACAACTTGGCAGGGGTAGGTGGGAGAATCACTTTTTGTGCAGGAATATCTGGAATGACTGGCTTAGCATCCACGTTTTTACTACTTTTTTTTTTGCGAGGTTTATAAATTCAGAAAGGGCATGCATTATTTTTCTTTATTTCTAGCTGAACTTGTTTCTGTTTGAGTTGCAAAATGACAATCGAACTACAAGTCTTTGTAATGTAGATCACCCTCATGTGGTTTGAGGTTAGTTGGGTAACCCTCAGTATGTGATATGGTTTTAGAATACTAATGTTGTAGAAAAGGGGTTAAATAATGTGACTTGAGTCTCTCCTTTTAATTCCTGTTTAGTTTGGAAGATGCTATATAGAACTTAAAGCATACAGAATTTTATTATTTATTCATGTCCCCAGCTAAAGCACTTCCAATAAGTGTGTTACAGAGGCATAAATACAAATTCTAATCTGAGAGCCATGTAGGGTTACTGAAGGCAACTGAGGTTCTTCATGTCTGTTTTACATCATAATCTTACTGAGCTTTCATACAGGAAGGGTACAAAAGGACAGGGGGTGAAACAATGATAAATCTTTAACACCAAACCCTAAACTTCACTTTGGTAAATTTGAAAGTAAGTGTCATATTGTGGGTTACAAGTAATTAACTGACTAATTTTGCACGAATGTTTATTCTTTATTTGCTTTTTGTTTTTCTTGCTTTCTCTTCAATCTTCATCTGTAGACTGGAGGATTTTCCTACATCTCCTACAAGCACAGCCAAACAAGAGTTTCTGTATGTCATATTATTATGTTTAATAGTCTTGCAATTAACTGTCGTGTAGCTAATGGCTGTGTTCCTGCTGTGTGTGATTGTGTAGGCAGATGTTGCTTGAATACATTTTAGTTTAACATCCAATATTATCTAGATAAGCTTTTAATGTAGCCTGTCCAAAAACAAATATCTGTCAAAAAAACCCCTTGTAAATATTAATCTAGCTTTAGGGACAGATATTATACAGTCCCTACTGTACTGTTGTAATGGTTTCACTGGCTGTTAAGTTCTTTAGATCTGCTTCTATACTTACTTTAATGAGGTGAAGTAATGATCATAAATGTAGAGGAACAGACAAGTTACCTGTACTTTGAACCTGGTAAGGAACTGCAGTGCTTAGAGAGATAGTACCTGTTGTGATGTCAGCATGAATAGGACTATTCCTTTGGTCTGTCTTTACCTCTGTGCTGGGTTTAATTGCCAGGCATGCTGACCAGTTTATGCCAATACAAAATGTTTTCCTTAATGTTATGCCTCTGCCTCTACTGCTAATGAAGGTGACACTCTTCATGTCCCCCAGATCCATGCGTGTGAGTGTAGGTCTTTTCTCTCACAAAAGATACAGTCTTTTCTTTCTAGTTGCTTTCTTACTTCTGATGCTAAAATCTAGAAGGTCTCACTACAGTAGTGGTCAAGCTGGGAATTGTTGCCCTGCCAACCTAGAAGCCCTGTTACACAATGACCCTGCAGTACTCTGAAAGGAAAGTTGTGTAGCCAAAAAGTTGCAAGGCTGCTCTTTTTTTCTTTCTGTCTGTCTTTCTGTCTTTTAATATTTCTTTTTTTTTTCCCCAAAGTAGTATTCTGATCCTGGGTTCATTTTGCTATCTGTTACAGCATTTGTGTATGTTCAGTGTTGTATTCAGATAATATGGGATTAATTTCAGATGTTCTTATAGATGGTAGCTCTAGAAGGAGAGGTGATGGACTGGAAAACTGCAAATGATGTAAAGAAAATCTTAAGGGTTTTTTTTTTTTCCTTTTTTTTCTGGTAGCAACATTAAACCAGCAAAAGAAAGTATTTTTTTGCATAGGGCATCACTGAATAGTTGAATTCATTGCCATGTGATGTGGTCAATGAAAGTCTAAATGGTTAAAAGGATTGGACAGATCCATGTAAGATGAGTCTGGTGGTGAGTCCTGAACACACACAGCCTCTGCCTCAAAAAAGAAACTCCTGATGGGTGGAATTAAGGGAAGGATCACTTCATTTATACTCTAAGTATTTGCCACTGCACAAATTTTCATCTGACTTGGTGTGATAGTTCCTCTGTATCTTAAGGGCCTCTGGCTGATGTCTGTTCCCCCCTTTTTCCCACATTCCCAAAAATCTGTTAGGTTGAGTGGTGGCTTTGTAGCCAGTTCTGTAGTGGGACAGAGACTTTTTTCACAAGTTTGTCTGGAGAGTGATTATTTGTGGAATTGCAGGTTGGATGGGGCTTTGAGCAACCTAGCCTAGTGGAGGGTGTCCCTGTAGGGGGGTTGGAACTGGATGATCTTTAAGGTCCCTTCCAACCCAAACCATTCTGTGATTCCAAGATGCAAGAGCATTATATTACTTCTGAATGTATTACTGGTATATAACTTAAATACTGATGAAAGATTTTAGTAACATTTAGTAATGGCATAGCACTGTAGGTAAGCTAACTGCAGATATCTCATGGGCAGTGCTCATTCCAAATAAATGTATTGTGTAAACACAATTGTTCTGCATTTCATTCTGTCATGGAAGTAGGCTCTTTGTAGTCCAGGCAAGTGACAGCAAAATTCATTTGTTGGAAATTCCGTAGCAGAGAAGCACAGTTAATATTGCTAAAATCTGATCCTCCAATATTGATGGATTTTTTTTTATTTTATTTTATTTTTTTTTAATTAAGGAAGTGCTTCAAATCGTATGAATTCATGTGTTTGGAATTGATTGTAAATTCAGTACAGACTTTAACTCCAACTACACTTACTTTTAACTTCTACACAAAGATAGGTTAAGACTAGACTGTCTGGTACAGGTCCGAAGGAGATCTTGCAGATTCCTTTAAGTTGAAAGTTTTTCTTGTGGTGCTTGAACAGCTACTACAGAAATGTAGTAGAATTTTGTGTTACAGATGGGGAAAAAATGTATTCTTCATTGGCTTCACAATAGCTCAGTCAGAAGGGAAGCAGGAAGCGAGTAGGAAATAAGCAAACATTAACAGAGAAATAATCGTGTGTTTTTCTTTTAAAGAGGTGGATTAAAATAAGTCTGCTCCTTAAGTAATGCTGATTTGTATAAAGATTTTCTGAAAATACTCGTGAATTAAGATTTGTTTCCTCCTTCTTATTTGTGTAAATTCTTCACATATTTTGAAATCGTTTCTACTTGGCAGTCTACCCTAAAATATTAATCCATAACTGCTTAGGTCGCTTGTAGGTCTTGTGCAGTGGTGAAAACCTAAAACTGTTTCTAGAGCTGCAGTAATTTGAATTTGCTGTTGATAGGCCTGTGGTTGCATTACAATGCTGTGTGTTTCTTCATTAAAAGCAGGATGATGTTGGGGTTTGGTTTTTTCTTTTATGTCCACACCTGGGATGCTTTGTTCTAGCTGATACTGTAACATCGGAATAAGGAGCCCTGTGTTAGACTTCACAGAAGAAACACTACTTAGGGAGTAGAATTCATAGAATATTGTAGCTTTCACCATGAAACCAAAGTATCTGTAGGTATTTTAGTGATGGTCCTTAAAATACAGTATCTGAGAAACTTTAATTGAATGTTGCAATTTTATAGTGTCTATGTTTCAGACATTCTAGCTAATATACTGCATCTTCACCACTATGTGTCTCTCTCTTTGAGGCTGTGATAGCCTGTGCTGGCTACATAATAACATACTTCCATTGAGTAACCCTCCAGTAATTTACCTTAGATGAGAAACATTAATGTGCTACCCTATGTATCTCTCTTTAATAGGAGCTTAGTGAATTCTGATATGCCAAAATTTCATTTTGACATCAAAAACTGTCAACTTTGTGCAGTTGTATTTTTATCTTGGGTAACCATTGTGAACCTTACATATCCTCCTTAACATTAAAAGAAAGTTTAGACTTCATATTTTGGAATAGTATGTGTCAATTAAACATTGGTAATAATTCACAACCCCATTTATCACTTGCTGTGTATTTATTGCTAGGTGACTATTTCTTCCATTGACCTTTTTGGATGCTAAAATCAGATCTTATTAAATTTTCTTCCAAAAAGGATGATTCAAGATTATTCCTGAAAAGGAATTTAAATGGAAGGCTTATTTATTTCTATGTGTGAAAATTTGTCTGTGTATGTGCAGCCTACTGTGTATAAAGTCGAATGATCTTACATTATGCAAGAATAACAGTTTAACAGATATTTTTGCAATGCATGACTTGTAGTTCTCTTAAATGTAGTGTAGTTGTTTGTGGCATGTAGTGCATCTGTGTGTGTAAAGTGAAAGAGGAGGAATGTCTATGTTGTCTAAAAGCAAAATCATTTATATGAATACTTTAAAATTCAGCTAACACTTAAACCCCCATTTTAATGTAAAACTGTAACTGTTTTGAAAAACATGTGAATGAATCCTATTTCCTTTTCTGTTAGAACTGTTGTGAAATGCAGTATTGCCAAATCCCAGGCCCTGTATAGTGCGCAGAGAGGGTTGAAAACAAATAACGCTGCTGTAGTCAAAGTTGGAGCCATCAGCATCAACATTCCTCAGCACCCTGCCACGCTGCACAGCATGATGGTGCGCAGTTCTCACCAGCTCTCCAAGCAGATTTCAGATCTCATCAGGCAACCATCAACTGCGTAAGTGCTGCTTGCATGGCACATCCAAGTGCCAATGGTTACCATCCAGTCAGGAGCTTGTGCTGCTTTGAATGTATGTGGGAGGGTCAGGCTAGTCATACATCATGTTAGAATAACAAAAGGTATTTTCTAATCTTTGTCTTGGTAAATAGGCCCCAGCCTACCAAAGAAGATGTTGCAACTCCTTTGCCCTCTGAAAAGACTCCTACAAGTATTAATCAAACACCTGTTGAAACAAATGAATTTCCACAGCTGCCAGAAGGCTTAGAAAAGAAGCCTATAGTCCTTAAATTCAGTGCCATGATAGATGGTATCGCTATTGGAGCAGCGCTCTTGCCCTCTCTAAAGGCGGAATATAAGATGGGAAGAATGAGGAGTCATGGAATGACAGGTAACAGTCCTCCGAAACTTTAAAAACATTATGGCTTTAGTTTGGCCTTGCTAGAACCATCCAAGAGGACCTGATATTTCTGTTGAATTGTAGCTAGAGCTTGGAATATCTTGCTGTCAGCTTATTATTTTGAATGTGAACTTCAGCCAGATGGGGCCAAACACTGTTGTGTTATGCACAATTGCCAGAGGCAGAGTACAAGAACAGCTGAAGACACACATACATTCATGTATATCTTCCTTCCAGGAAGCTTCCCTCTTAAATCAGTTTATGATCCTTGATTAATTCTGATTCGTAAGGCTACTTGAGAATAATCTTATAGGGCCTCAGTATGCATGAAGTAGTTTATATGACTCCCTTCTCCATGTAATTACAGTGAAATCTTCATTTTCTTTTAAATTTAAGAAAACCCAGAATCATGTGGGTGGACATTTATAGCTCTAGAGGTCTGTGAAGACCTCTGAAGATTTATTTATTTATTTATTTATTTAATCCCAAGTGTGTTCTTAAATTTAAGGATAAATAAGAATTTTTTTGGCAAGTTCATAGCTTTTCTTTCCTCATCTTCCTTTTACAGGTGCCCAAACTAGATTTAATTTTGAGCTTCCAAGTCACAGATTGCGTTTCACTTCAAAAGTCTCTGCCACTGATATGTCAACCATTCCTCCTTCAGCAAGTCTCAACCTTCCTCCTGTTACAATGTCAGGCAAATATATAATGGAAGAACATGATACTTACTCAGACCAAATTTGGAGCATAGATGAACTACCTGCTAAGCAGGGCTATTATCTACAGGGGAACTACTTACGATGTGTGGCTGAAGTAGGTGTTGGAGACATTATTTATCTTTGACAACTTGTTATTTCTATTCTGTTACATTTCTGTATGTGCATCTTTATATTATTTTAATAACCTGACTGCTCCAGAACTCTCAGATTTACAGGTTGGTCCAAATACAGCATTTGTAATTGCATGACACTGAAACAGAACTTTCTTAGTCCTTAGTTTGATAAGCAGCCAACATATTAAGCAGTGAATTTTAAAGGTGTTACTTTGTGCAAATAAATAAGGAAGATGTGTTTAGAAACTTGTTTTCAGAATGACATTTCTCATCAGTGATGTAGACAAAGTGTATTATGCTGATGATTCAGTGTACGTTTAAACTGAATGCTTATGCTAACACATCACATAATGTATAATTTGCAAAAAAAAAATACTGAGATTTAAAAATGTTTTAATGTTTTATAACTTTTATTTGTTTTCATGATTAGACAGCTTCATAGCCAGGAGAAGGTATATATAATCTCAGTAAATGATATAAAATTTTCTGTTCGCCACAGTTTTCTACTCACAGCTCTATTTGTGTACCAATTTCCACAGTTACTTTTCATAGAGAGGAAATTGAGGCTGCTTAAAAGAAACCTATCTGGTAGGGAAAAGTGAGGCATTTCTACTAACTACATTTTCTTAGTCAGAAAAATAGTCTAGCGTGTTTGTGATTGAGACTTCTGATGTTTGCATCTTAATGGGAGAATGTTAATTAAGTGCTACTCTTTGCTCAATCCACTTGGGTTATTTCCTGGCTGAAGAAAGACCTTAGGGTCTTTGAATTTGTTCAGCATGTAAAACAAAAGTTAGGGCCTGCTTAGCAAAGGCAAAACCAAAATCTAAGCAGTTTTAGAAAATACCTGTATTTTAATTTTACTTAGAAAATATTAATGGCAAATTTAAACAATCTTAGGCAGACTCCAGTTCCTTAGGAATACTCCTTAAGATTAGATTGGACACATAGTAAATTTACCATGGAAGATATCAGTAAACTTGCTTATCTACAGTGAGTAGAATAATGTACTTTTAGAGGTTGACAGTTCACTTCTATTTTGTTCTGATAATGATTTATTATCTGGAATTAAGTAGCATTTCACATACTTCCATGAACCTTAATCAAGTCCTGCGTTTTCTTGCCTAAGCTAAACTTAAGCAGGAGATTAAACGTTTTCATATAATAGTGTATGTCCTTCAGTTTTCTGATAGGCATTCACAGCAGAAAAATTGCAAGACAGAGGTATTTAATGCTCTTTTTTATGGCAGTAACAATATAATTGGACTTGAAAAGATATGCCTGAAAACTAAAAAATGCATTGTTTTTAAAACATAGGTATGCTATCTGTTGTAAAGTTTTGTTCTAAATTTTTTTATTTCTGCAGGTTGGTTCCTTTGAACATAATCTCACAACTGATCTTTTAAATCATTTAGTATTTGTGCAAAAAGTGTTCATGAAGGAAGTAAATGAAGTCATACAGAAGGTTTCAGGTAAGCCGAACACTTAAAACCAACTTTAAGTAAGATCCTTAAACCTTGTTTGATGGCAACATTTCTATAGTTCTTGGGGTCAGCTGCTGGTTTCACAGACACCATCATTTCATATCTAGCACTCCAGCAGAGCTGGAATTTGAAGTAATAACAGAGGCTGTGGATATTTTTGTAGCTCTGTCAGAAACAAGATGTTTTATTGGGAAGCAGGATAGTATGTTACTCAGGTCACTAGCCTCTGTGTCTATGACATGACCTTGGCTGGGTTACTTTCTGTATTTACTTTCTGTATTCACTTTGTTCAGCCATAAAATGCAGATCGTGATATTGCACTTTGTAAAATAATGTCAGCATATTATTTTAATGGAAAACAGCTGTGTGCGGGGAAAATAGCGTTAATATTGGTATTAGTGTCCCCTGTTTCCTAGCTCTGTGTTTTTTTGGAGATGTTTCAGTACTCTAAGAAAAAGGCATTTGGCTATTCATTAGATTGTTTTGTGTATCATGGTGTATATTGCAGAAAAGACTGGTTTATTTCAGTCATTTAGGCTGGCTTCTGTTCTCAATTTTCAGAAGAAAAGTAGCGTCGTCATTAAAAACCCAATCCGAGAACAGTTGCAAAATCACTCAGTGCTGCCTCTTTTGTAATTTCATAGACTTGTGCACTCATCTATTTGAGTAGACAGCCAAAGTTACAAAACATTTATTTTCTTACACAAAAACTCTTGTCTGACAGAATCACAGTTTGCGCAGCAGTTAAAAATAGTCCACTCACTAGTTCTTACTGTTAGAGAGTTGGTCTGTGTTCAAGAACTGAAAGCAAACCAGAAAGCTGATAACTTGTGCCATGCAATGTTATTTCACTTAGCAAACTATACAAGAATAAGAGTAGAAAATATGAATTGGCAGTTGGGGATAAACAATAAATGAATTAGAGAAAGGAAAAGCAATAATTTATTTGAAGTTTATAAGAAGTATTGTCTGTCTACCAAGAAATAATAATAAAAAAAAAGTAAAAAAGAAAGTAAAATAACCAGGGCAAATAAAGGGAATATCAGTTTTAGTTAGGTTTTTAAAGGATGTTACCGGCTGACAAATGTAAGTAAATATTCAAAGGCAGGTGAAACTTCTAGTAGCTTGATTTTAAGAGTTTTTGAGTTATCCTAAAAGGCTTTTGTAGAAATATAGCTATTTTTTAGTGGAAAAAATCATTAATAGTTGGAAACATCATGAGAAAAGACAAATTAAAAGTGGTGGCTCAGTGAAAGGAGTGTCTTAGTGTGTGTCTATACACTCCTTTGATCTAACTCTGTGTGTGCGTATGTATATTCATGTATACAAACATACATAAATGTGCAGGTCCAGATGACATAGCCTCAAGGGAGTCAGAAGATGCAGTGAAGAAAATGGAAAATGTCAAAATCCCTGAAGGATGAGAAGAAACAAATTTTTAACACCCTGATGTTTGTTCCAGGCAAAATATATTAGCATTGGGTAGGAAGAGAAGACTTAAGAGGAGAATAAACCTTCAACAGCTGTCATTATTCTATTACAACATTTTTTATAGAGAAGCATAAAGTGGTAAAACGGGAAACCTATATTAGCTTTCTTTTACAACGTTTCTCAGCCTCCAGAGTTCGAGCTCTCCTCTGGTTTTATGTGAGGAATTTATTACCATTGCTGGTTCTTTGCTTTTCCAGACTACAGATTTGTATTGCAAGTAGCAGCCTGATGGTTTCTGAAATGTGACTGCTACCTTCCATACTGTGGTAATTCAGCAGGAATGTGGTCAGGGGCCAGCAATCCATGGTACTGGGTGCTGAATGAGGAGCAATGAGGGCAGAATGTAGCTTTTGTCCTGGCTTGCAGCAAAGTAACTCACCTGGCTTTAAGATTCCAATTAGTGTAATATACTAAGGTGTTTTTTCTAATTGTTTCTGTTGCACTGAAATATTGATTGCATATTATTCTTACATAAAAACGGGGTAAGTACTAATTATTTAAGGTGAAGTTGCACCAGTTAAAATCTAGTTAATGAACAGAGCAGTTCATAAAAATTTACACTGCAAACTATATTTGTTTTTATAAATCTTCAGCTAGTTACTGTTTAAAATGAGGCTTTTATTTCACTGTCACATTTTTTTAATATCTATTTGGTTTTAAATGTTTTCTTTGTTAAAACTCAAAATGTATTTAATATGTACAGGAGGGGAGCAGCCAATACCTCTTTGGAATGAACATGATGGCACAACTGATGGAGAAAAACCAAAAATTCTTCTTTACTCATTAAGCCTACAGTTTAAGGTAATCTTATGATGACAAGCCAGTGGTCCTAGATGCTATTAATGGCTTTTGGGTTTTTGCCTCAAAGCTTACTGAATCAGGAATATTCTGCATGAAGAAAAAGACCTTGAGTTTGGTTTCTGTAATCGTTTAAAATAGCTTAGTGGCATTGCCTTGTGAAAAGTGATTATGTGCTCTCTCCTGCTTCACAGTGAAAAGGGGGTTTTGTTCGGTTTTTGATTGTTTTTTGTTTGGTTTTTTTGTTTTTGCTTTCGTGTTTTGTTTTTTTGTGGGGGGTTTTTGTTTTTCCTTTCTCTTTATGTCTCTGAACCAGATCCTAATAACTTTGTACCTTCCTTATTCATTAGGGAATTCAAGTGACAGCTACGACTCCCTCGATGCGAGCTGTGAGATTTGAAACTGGATTGATAGAACTTGAACTCTCAAACAGACTGCAAACCAAAGCAATGCCTGGAAGCAGCAGCTACCTCAAACTGTTTGGGAAATGCCAAGTGGATTTAAATCTGGCGCTAGGACAGATTGTTAAACATCAGGTTAGTGCCCGACATCTTTGCATGTGATGTTCTTAATAGTGTGCAATTAAAAAAAAAAGAACCAAACCAAGAAGCCGTCTTAAACTGCTGGGTTTTTTTTCCAATCTGGCTGTGAAGTGGGTGTAAAGTGTAGGGCACCTGGGGAGGGAGGGTGTTGGTTCTTCATTTTTTGGTGTTTGTTTTGCCTTTTTTTTTTTGTTTTGTCTTAGTTTTTATTCATAAATGTTTAAGCATTCTGCAGCACACAGCTGTGAAAATTTACTTCCTGAATATTGTCTCATATTTTGTTCTTGAGTCAAGATGACACTGAAGATGACTTTTCAGAAGAATTAGCAAGCCTTCATAATGAAGGCCAGTGTACATACCTAAAAGATGGAAGGAGTCAAGTATGGGCTCTTTTTTCGTGCTATTAAGATCTTAGAACTTATTAGCCCTTTGCAACAATAATGGCCTTGTTACTGAGGCAAATTCAAAATTTTTGTTGATATTGCTATTATTTTTAGGGCACATAAATGAAATAATAAGATCAGACAAGATCCAAACCTGGCCAGACCTACATTTTGAGCTAGTTTATTTGCCTTAGTTTGACAGCTCTATCTCTTGTATTCTTAAACCCACCGTTACCCTGGAATCACTTATTCTATGGTATTAAAATATTTTGTGATGCCTAGAAACAAACAAATGCAAATCTTAGAAGCTATGAATGTACTGTCACAATAGAGGATCTGGATATATAAATATTTTAGTTAACATTTTATGATAAATAAGGAAAATTGCACTGCAATTACACTGCATTACACTGCAATTTAATGTAAGAAAATTGAGTATTCTTTAAAGAACTTAGCCTAAAAGAGAAAAGGGGGAAAGGAGACATCTTTACTTCTTGTTGTAATTTTACATTTTGTCAGATGCAGTAATTTCATTATTTTTAACCCCCCATCCCTGAACTCTTCCCTGTTCCAAACCCCTCCCCCTTCCCATTTTTTGAACATTTTAAGGTTTATGAAGAAGCTGGCTCCGACTTTCATCAGGTTGCCTATTTCAAGACAAGAATTGGATTAAGAAATGCTCTCCGCGAAGAAATTAGTGGCTCATCAGATAGAGAAGCTGTGCTCATTACATTGAACAGACCCATTGTTTTTGCTCAGCCTGTGGCCTTTGATAGAGGTATTGAAGACACAATTACTATAAATTTGTCTTCATATTGGGGAAGCTAGATATTAATTTTTTTTTCAAAGAAGCTTGATTATTCGAGATTTAGTATATTTCATGTTAAGTCATGAGAAATTTAGGAGATCTACTGCATCTTAAGAGATTAATAGTTCCTAATGTAAAAAATTCCATTTGCTGAGATGATTAGTTTTCAGATGGCTTGGAAGAAGTTGCTTTTGTAAATCTTGACAAATGAGTTATGCTGGGAACAGCACTGCTTTCTGAATTTTAATGTGTTAACTTTGATGCTAAATTATTTGCTTTGTCCAGCTTGTTGTTTGCAGCATGAGGCTCTTCACCACATGCTGAATATGTGCGTGTCCATTGTTGTACATCCACTGTCTTAAAATAATGGAGAAATGTAAAAACAAACAAAAAAAGCTTTATTTAGTGAAACTCTTTTTTTTTTTTCATGTGTGTTGATTTCAATTAAGTATTTCAATTTGTGGTTTCTTCACAAAGCTGTGCTGTTTTGGCTGAACTACAAGGCTGCGTATGACAACTGGAATGAACAGAGAATGGCTTTACATAAAGATATTCATATGGCCACAAAAGAAGTAGTAGATATGCTGCCTGGAATCCAACAAACATCTGCACAGGCTTTTGGGACCCTCTTTCTTCAGCTGACTGTTAATGACCTAGGAATTTGCCTGCCCATCACAAACACACCTCAGGTAATCAAAATGTCTGAAGCAACGTGACTATTAGTTGAACTAGCCATTTGTGTGTGGTACATGGCTTTTACGTCCATAAATGTACCTTTTCATCACACCAACGCAGAGTATACCGATAATTGCAGTAGTGACATTGCTTGTAGCAGATATGGTGTTCTCATTTATAGGAGAACTACGTTACTCATGTGTCAGCTGGCGTGCATGTTTTGGGGAAATGTGATGGATAAGGTGGAAGTACCTCCTAAGTATAAAATGGAAAATATTACATTGCCAGCAGTTTAAAAATATTAAACTGACAGCAGTTTAAAAAAAAAAATACACAAAGCAGTGGAGCATTATTAGGATAGATAATGTTAAATAACTTTGTGAGAAAACCTTGGATTCAGAGACTGTTCCTGTGTTGAATTGAGAGTATTCTTAATGAGGGATAATTCCAGAACAGGAATGAATCATTTTAATGATGTAGAAGGAAATAATCATAATACATAGAAATGTAAAGGAGTAATGAGGCCAATAACCTAGAAGTCATAATGACATAACATTTTGATTGTGAATCTTCTATCTGGCAACTATGGATAAAGCAGATGGTATTTTATGTATTACAAATGATAGTAAATTATGAAAAATACATTCTGGCTTATGAAGTCTTAAGATGTATATAGACTGCTTGCAGTACTTACGCTGGATCAAAAGAAGTCTAGCTTTATAAAAGGGAATATGTAGGCTTTTTTGCAATTAAACAAAATTACAGACCTTCACGTACAAAGGACTGTAAAATAATCAGTCAATCCTGTGTATTTAAGGCTCTGCATAATTGTAGATATCAAAACAAGGCCATATGAGAAGGGAATCAGTTTTCTAACAGGGAAAGATGAAAAGCATTTAACACATGTACAATATCACTTGGACATTGCAATGACCAGTAAATTCTCTCTGTGATTTTATTTTCCAGTCTAACCACACTGCAGATCTTGACACTGGCTCTGCTTTAGTCCTGACTATTGAAAGCACACTAATCACTGCCTGCTCCTCAGAATCTTTAGTTAGTAAAGGTCATTTTAAAAACTTCTGTATCCGCTTTGCTGATGGCTTTGAGACAAGTTGGGATGACTGGAAACCAGAAATAAGAGGAGATCTAGTTATGAATGCATGTAAGTGGGTGTGATTTCATACTGGACAATAGTATTTCAGGTGTGAATCCACTTGCATCCTTTCGTGTGATTTTTAAAACTGCTGAAACTTCCCCAGAAAAGGTAAAGACAAGATTTTGGCCTTTTGAAAACAAAATAATATGGATCTAAAAGGTTGTATTCCTTTGTTGTTTTTCTTTATTAATAACTTTGTTGCTGTATGTCTCATTATAAGCATTCGTGTCTGACAAATGTTGGAAGAGTTGGATGTGTTGCTTTGATATTATTTCATAAGATCCCAGTGAATTTTAGATAGTTTAATATAGATGATTTTCATTTATGTATACATATATATCTTCCATTATGGTGAAGATTCTAGAACTTGTATGGAATATCAAGTTGATATAGAATTGGATGTTATCAAGTAGCTTCACTTTAAATAAGAAAATATATTTAATGGGAAATTAAACTAAACCTCCTGTCCAACTACACTCATGCTTTAATTGTCAAGGGCAAAAGAGGTGGAATTTCATAGGGCTGGTCTAAAGCAACTTTCACTGTCTGCCTAATTAGTGTATGTGCTTCATATGCTTCATATAGGTGTTGTGCCAGATGGTACTTATGAAGTGTGTTCTCGGACAACAGGACAGGCTGCAGCAGGTAATATGTTGTTGTTTGGTTGTTTGGATGTTTGTTTTTTAAATAAAAACACATGCCACAACTATTAAAAATCTGCCTCACATGGAATTGTGAATGGTGAAAAACAAGATGAATCCATTTAGAAGGAAGAACAGTATCTTGTGTAGTTCTGCGTAAAGCAACATCTGTATTTTGATGCTGAAAGGTGGCACTTGTTAGAAAAATCCTGGGAAGACAGGCATTCAGCCGGCTCATTACACTTATAACATCTTCCAGCATCATTATTCAAGACTTGACACTGTAAAAAGGTCAGGATTTTTATAAGCAGATAATCATCCTTTAGGTTTCTTGCTGTTAGAAATCCTGTTCTGGAGTACTATACATGGCTGCAATTTTAAGAGCTGAAGTTTGAGATGGTCCTGATCATCAGCTTGGCTGCAAGGCATGTGTTTTAATTAGGTTAGTCTGTGTACATCACTTCTTAAAGAAAAATTGATGTTGTAGCTGTGAAGTACTTCCAGCAAGCATTTCTGTTGTGCAATTTGTTTTTCTTGGAGTGGGCAGAAAAGACAGGTCTTCATAACTGATAAATGTTGTCTTAGCTAACTAATACATAACTCAGTGTGGGGGATTTAAAAAAAAAACAACCAAAAAAGCATGGTTAAACTTTTTTTTTTTAATGCAGAAAGTAGTAGTGCTGGAACCTGGACACTGAATGTGTTATGGAAAATGTGTGGTATTGATGTCCACATGGATCCAAACATTGGGAAAAGACTGAATGCTTTAGGCAACACCCTCACAACATTGACAGGAGAAGAAGATATTGATGATATTGCTGACCTCAACTCTGTGAACATAGCTGACCTTTCAGATGAGGATGAAGTTGACACTATGTCTCCCACTATACATGCAGTAAGTGAATTAACCAAAATAAGTGCTAATAATTGGAAGTCTCCAGTCAAATGCAAAGATCTGTCTTGAGTCCAGCATGCTATTTCTTATAGCTCATGTAACTCCTGTTGCAAATCAAAGAAGTTTGTGTGTTAAGTTTTCTAACTCCATATTTCAAAGGCCAGAAATGACAGATCATATTTCTGCCAGTGTTATGTGGAAATAATCGACCTGGATTTGAAAATATGGAGACACAATACCTAACTTCAGGTACCTGAATTGGAAAATCTGTGGCTTTAGGTAGGATTTTTTGACAGCAGATTAAATTACTAACATGAGTAAATTAGAAAAAATTCTTTTTCGGTACTTCTCCCCGGTATGCTGCTGACCTTGCTTTTTGGTTTTACATGAGAACATTTTAACAGATATTCTTTAATGGCTATCTTAAATGTTTCTTGCTTGCCAACAGTGCAAACATCCCAGAACACTAATGTTCCTGTTTGTTGTTTAGAAATCAGGTGGAGGTTCATTATGTGGAGATGCACGCAAGCTAACATTTGGGCAGCGGATTGTAAATCACCTGCTGGGTTTGAGCCCCCCCAAACATCGATACTCTGTTCCTGTAGAATTTCTATTGGGGTCAGCGAAGTGTGATTCTCTTCAGTCTAGCAGATCACATATGAAAGCAGGCAGATCCTGCTCATGGGGACATGTATGTAGTAGTTACAGTGTGTCTAACTGAATGATGGGGTTTGGATCACTGGAAAAAAAGCCAATCAGATGCCTTTTGAGATGAAACTGATTCTTTTGCATGCACTAATCCAAATTTTAAGGTGTGAAATTCACTTTGCTTGTTAGATCGTATTAATGTCTAATTTTTTATGAAAGCTTTAATTAAATGTTTATGTTAAACAGGAGATTGTTGATCACCGACGACAGGGAGCTTCTAGTATCCAGACTGGAGAACAGCGAGGAAGAAAATTTGTGAAACGCTTGGTTGATATTAGAGAACTCAATGAGCAAGCTAAAGTTATTGATGATTTAAAGTAAGTTCGGTTTTGCTTCCCCTCTGTTTGCAAGGGGAATGCAGAGCTCAGTAATTATATGCTAAATAGTGAAGAGGAGGCTTCTTTTACTTCTTGTACTTGGAATAAAATTGCTGTCACCATTCAGAGGACAATTGTGTCTGAATTTTGGATTTTAGGTGAAGTGTTTCTTCTAATACAAGTTCAAGAATCAAAATTATGTTTTGTGCCTGCCTTTTCTCAGTCTATGAATGCTTTGGGAAACCGATTCTTTCAAAATAGCGGGTGCTTTACAGAGTTTTTTAAACCATTTAGTGGTGTGTTGATAATAAATCTTCAGTAGTTATATTTGGCACTGGTCATGAGTAACTAATAAGAAAAAGAGAAAATGGGATAATTCCCAGGCAAAGCAAAACATAGTTGCAATACAGATTTTTGAAATTGTGAAAATAACAGCACTGATTTGTAAGGTAACTCAACTATGATTTATCTCCAGAAAACTAGGTGCAAGTGAAGGAACTATAAATCAAGAAATTCAGCGCTATCAGCAGCTGGAGTCGGTGGCTGTCAATGATATCCGCCGAGATGTTCGTAAAAAGCTACGGAGATCCAGTATGAGGGTGAGCAGTATAATGCACTTACATTGCATATTTCTTTTCCGCATGTTGATTAAAGCAAAGAAAATGTTAGTAGTGGAAAAGGAGGTTAAGATTATCAAGTTGTTCAGCAACCCCTTTACTGTTAGGAGAGGGCAGGGAAAGGTTTTTCTCCCTTGTAATAATAGAGATAGGAAAATTGGAATTTCACAGATATTATAATGTAAATGGGTTTATTTGCACACTCACAAGAAATAGCAAAAAAAAGTGGTTTTGAAAATGTCATTTACTCTTTCAGCAGATTTTAAAATTATTCCTTATTGGACTGAGGAATGCAGATGCAGAGGCAAGCATGTTAACTGCTTGGGCAAATGATAGATACCTGTTATTGTTCCACCTGGCATGTGTGCTTTCTATAAGCATGTTCTATATATAAACATATGGTACATTTGCTGAATTGCGTGGTATAAAAATAAGATCAAGCTACCAGGTATAGACACTAGAAGAAACTGGACAAAACCCAAGCAGTATTGCTGGTAATCCACAAACGTGTGGCTGTTTTCCCAGACCCTGATAACAAACGTGGCAAAACATGATTTTCAGTGTGTCATAGTACATGAGCTCCAAGTATGAAGCTTCAGTAATAAGAAAAGATCTTTGAAGTAGTAATCTCTTTGCAGCTCTTTCTCAGGTGCTCTCATTTTAGCTCATGTTCTTCTGTTACTGTAGTGGTAACTAAGAAGGATGTCTGTTGAAGCGGTCAGACTATTAGCTTTGGATATACATTTCTCCTGGCAACGGGATGTTACCAACTTCAGCAAGTATGAAAACTGAACATGTATCCAGAAGCAACATGAAGATGCTGGCACACGTGAAAAGAGATGCATTTAAAAAAAAATTCTTTTTACTTTACTAGCACACCTAAGTAAAGTAGTATTTTAGCTTGCCCTATGTTCTTCCCCTATGTTCTCAGTTGTTGCAGTTAAATATTATTTTTGTTTTAGGCTGCCTCCTTGAAAGACAAATGGGGTCTCAGCTACAAACCCAGCTATAGCCGATCTAAGAGTATTTCAGCATCAGGAAGACCACCTCTGAAGAGAATGGACAGAACAAGGTAAGCTTCTGGGAATTTGAGATCTGTGATAGCAACAATAGCCTATGTAACAGAGGAAGCATTAGAATTTGGCTGTAAAAGTCCTTTCACTATAGGCACGGCTATTTGTGGTGGAACTAGATAAGAGGAGGTAACTTTGGAAGACAGACATGTTCTAAAAAGCAACTTTTCACCTTTTTTGAAACTTATTTTTCAACAGACTTAGTTTGTCAAATGAGAACTTTCCACTCTGCATCACCTTAGGGTTTTCTACAGAATCCTGCTTTCAAGACATACTGAAGTACCGTAAAAAAAAGGAAAACTGGCATAGTGTGACCATTTCAATTCCTACACTTGATTTGCAATCACATGCTTTAAAGGGCTGTTGTAATGAGAAGAAGAAAGGGAGATGCCTTTTTTTTTTTTTTTGGTGAATAATAATTTTCTTTTAATCTCTTCATAATGTGTATTGCTTTTGTTTCATCATGGCTGCTGAGCAAACTGCTGTAGTTGTATAGTGATGCCTCCTAGTAAAGTGTTTGCTATGGTTTTAGAATATGTTGCTCCTATTGCTCCTGCAAATCTAGCTGAAGCTCCTGCAGATCTAGCTGAAGCATTTAAATTTTGAATTAAAAAAGTGCTGCATTATTATGTATTAAATATAAAATAATTAAAAAGGTTGAGAGGAGTGTTAGAATTCTTTGGACTCTTTTTTTTTTTTTTTTTTTTTTTCTGAGAGAAGAAAATCTCAATAGAAATTTACTGTGAAAATATCAGACAACAGATATTCCAGAATAAAACCAGCTTTATAAGCACTCTAATGTGCCCTTGAAAAGGAATCTATCTTCTGAATTAATTAGCATTCTTGATAATTAAAGCAGAGCAAGTGTTGAAGGCATGAAGGTTCTTGTTCAAGATCTGTCAGATGAAAACCGCTTTCATTTTACCTTTTCACAAAGTTTTCTGAAGAGAAACAGAAATTGTATGGAAAAGATGCTGGGGCTTTTCTGTTGCTTTATAAGAAACACTAAGTTCTGAAAAACTTAGTGAGTACTTTGGTTGTGAATGGGAAGTGGTATGTATACACTATGAGGTCAAATAATTACTTTCAGTTGCATCACAGAATGCATAATCTGCCAACCTGCTTTATGTCCCATGTGGTAGATCACATATATCTTACTTTTCTGTAATTTTTGCATGTTGGCTCAGGATTGAAAAACTTGCATAAAGAAATAAGCGGAGATTGGCTGGAGATAGACTACTGGCCAAACAATGTTTAGCCTCCTTTTCTGTCCTTGTCTCCTTTCCTTTGTCCTTTTCATATACCTTAAGCTCTTAAATCATGATTTTATACTTTTTTCCGCAACAAAATTTTAAGTACTGACTGTATTTTTTTATTACCTTATATTTGTGTAGTTACACATTTGCATGAATGTAAATCCAGTAGTAAAACTTAACAAGCTATTCTGTTTTCCTCTTGCTTATAGCTCTCGACTAGGAGACAGTGAAGACCTCCCGGATATCCGTGTAGATGCTGCATCTCCCGGGCCAAGAGTAACTTTCAACATACAGGATTCTGTAAGAATTACTTTATATGCCATATAATTATATTTCCTGTGCCACTTGGTCACAAGTTCATGAAATAGGTATACCTAGGCACATCTGAGTTGCTTGTATGTTTTCATGTGTCTGTTTCTGTTAGTGTGGGCCTCAAATCATGGATAGGTTTTGGAAGATAGATTTGATTTGATAGAAGACAGATGTGTTTTGGTTTCTTAACACAGAAATGAAATGAATCATTGGAGAAAATACTTGATTTTTTAATTTTTTTTAAATAGGCTGACAGTAGTAACGCAGTTGTTTTGGAATTTTTAACAGAAGTGTGCAAAAAATCGCCTAGTGTTTTTTGTGTTTGAATGTATTTAGAGTTTTGGAAATAGGTATTAGTTTGCTGTAACCTTACAGGTGTATCTTTCTGTATGTTTGAAATGGATTGTTGAATCATTGACTTGGTCACTATGTTTGAAAATGTTCGTATTATGTTGGTTTTGCATGGCTGAGATTACTGTTGTTTTAATTTATATCTTTTTTTAATTTCTAATTAAGTTGAATAAAACAGCTTTGGGGATTGCACAACAATCCGGCTGTCCAGGAGAAGGGTATTTTCAGGTATTTCTGAGAAAACAACCAAGTATTCTTTGCCAGAGAACTAATTTATCTCATAGGGAGTTGCTTTTCAATGTTTCATCTCTTTCGCATGCAGCTAAACAGAATGTATATAAAATATGAAAATATTTAAATTTAAATATGTAAAATAAGCCGAACATGATTGTGATGAGCTTTCCAGAGTGTTTCTACATCCTTATGTAGGCCTAAAACTTGCTAGTTTTTGTAAAATGAATTATTGCAATTTTTGTTTGTATATTTATGAAGCCTGATTAACCGTGATGTAAAGTGATGTAAGTCTGGCCTTGAAATGTGCTTTACAAGAGGATTTTAGTATGTGTGCCTTCATCTGTTTACATTGTGTTCCAAGATTGCAGGCATCAAAACCAGTACAAAATAAGTGCTAGGTAGGAAGACATCTTCTCACACTTCAATTGCTGTTGGAATTCTTATACTTAATGCAGAGTAAGCTATTTTCAAATAATAGTGAGTAGGGAATGTGTAAAAACTTAATACCCAGAGAACAAATGGTAGAGTTTTTAAAATGTTTTAAAGAACACGTTTAGCGAAAATAGTAAAATTTATTTTCCTTAAAAAAAACCCCAAACAAACCAAAAAACCCCACAAACCAAAAAAACCCCAAACAAACCAATAAAACAAAACAAAAAACCCAACAAATGAACAAACGAAAAAAAAACCTGAAGAGATAGTAACATACTTTTTCCCCCTTCCAACTCACCTCACGCTCCCAGGAAATAAATTGCTATTTCAGAGAGAGAGATGGAAATGAAACATAGAAATGTGCTTTGCACACTTAAATATTTTCACGTTTAAAAGCTATCCTACCTTTTGTTGTTGTTGTTACATATAAGCCTGGTTAGCTTAATTTTTGTTAGCACAGCAAAATCATATCAAATAATTAGAGGTATCAAATGTTGAATATTTAAAAAAAAATATCTCTTACTGACATTATATTGTCAGTTCTTCAGCAGCACTCTAATTTGAATTTGCAGACAGCTGTGTAGCTCTATAGTAACACTGCATATGTAGTGCTGGTGTTAAACTAGCTCTTCTAGATATTTTTCACAGGCATTTTAAGAAGTTAATGTTCAAAACTTGCTTGTGTGGTGCTCACGGTGTGCTTTACGTGAGAAACAGGAGGCCCTTTTTGGAAATTTGGCCTGAAGTTTGTTTTGTGTTAAAGCACTTGTGCCCGAGAGCGCAGCCCAGAACTGCAAACTGGTGCCATACATTCTGCGTTAGCATCCTGCATGCACACCTCACTAATACTCCTGGGTGCCTCACCCCTCTACGAGATTCATGATGATTTTTGCTTTCTTCAGTTCTTTGCTTTCCAAATATTTTTAAAATTGAAATGAAATGTTTCCATTCCTTCTGATTATGAGAATTGGTCAGAGCATGATACGTATTTAGCTATCAGATTGAGCTCAATCACTAGGCAATGGCAAATGTCTCCCCACCAAGCTTTAACTTCTTTCTTTTTCATAATCTGTCTTGCAATTTCTACACCTGCAGTCTCTGTATTATGAGGAACTTGGGAGTGAGAGTTTCTCATAGCACTCTTGCTTTTTTATTTCCAGAGCTATCTAACGCATTCTTGATGGAGATGATATCTGTGGAAATTTAATATCTTTTTGTCTTTTTACAATCAGTTTCCAGAGGAGACAGAAATGGACCTTTTGTCTGTAACTATTGATGGTCCCTCCCGTTACTCATCTACTAGTGAAGGCTCATGCTCAGTATTTGGTTCACCCAAAACTCCAGTTGTCTTCTCACCCGGCATTCCCTTCCAGCCTGAAGAAGGACGCCGGGATGACAGCTTATCATCAAGCAGTGAGGACTCTGAGAAGGAGGATGACCATGAGAGAGAGAGGACGTATTTTTATAGGAAACCACCGTAAGTGATGGTCCTAAGGAAGAGCACAGAAATTAAGAAAATTCACTTGAAATATTGACTTGAAAGTTACAAAATCCGTTATTGATGGAGGATTGAATTTTGCCTGAAGTGTCTATGTGGGAAACAGGGGAAGTTGTGTTCAGCAGAGGTGACTGTGAGGAGCAATTCTGATCTGAAAAGGATGCAACTGTGAGAAATTTCAGGGCTTGGAACAGAATAAAAGACTTGGAAAGTGAGCTTTTTGAGGCATGGGGCAGGTTTTAGAGGGACCAAATGACAGATTTGTCAAATACAGCAAACTTTCAGTGATTATACCTCCCAAAGTACATGTAATAATGTAAATATTTACAAATATGGAAATTATTATATATCTTTTTGTTCCTTTTTGTGACTCAGAATTTAAAAAAGGCTTAGTTCTTTGTAGTACCCTCTACTAAGAAAGGATACTTAGAAATGTGTGAATGGAAGATGGATAACAGTATTGCTGTGTATCAGATAAGGCCCTTTTCAGAAAAGTTCTTAAAAGAGTGGACGTAGTCTAAGAATGCCTCCTCCCATCTGTTCAGGTAAATCTCATGCTAATGCCTAATCCACAACTGTGCCTGTGCAGGAGTACGTCTCGCAAGAAAGCAACAGGCTTCGCTGCTGTCCACCAACTGTTCACTGAGCGCTGGCCAACAACACCTACCAACAGAAGTATGACTGGTACAACCACAGAGAGAAATATTGACTTTGAACTTGATATCAGGGTTGAAATTGATTGTGGAAAATGCGTGCTGCACCCTACAATGCTTCAGCAAGAACATGATGACATAAGTTTACGAAGGTAATGTAGTTGATACTACAAATTTGTTTTAGACATCTCTAGTTTTTTTTAACACTGGAAAATATACTCTTACTAATACTACTCTTATTAATACTAATACTAATGAGTGTTAAGCTTGCTTTAATAACATGCAGTCTATATATTTTAGGAGCTATGATCGGAGTTCCAGAAGTTTGGATCAAGAGTCTCCTACAAAAAAGAAGAAATTTCAAACTAATTATGCATCTACTACTCACTTACTTGCTGGCAAGAAAGTGCCATCATCTCTACAGACAAAATCTAGTGATGTGGAAACAACAGTGTTTTACATTCCTGGGGTGGATGTAAAGGTAAAAGGAGTATACAACTTAGCAGGGAAGCACTCGCTCTTTCTCCGTGCTCAAATATGACTTCAAAGTAAATACACTGTTACAGTATGTACAGGTTCATGTATACAGAGCACACTGGCAAAATCTTTTTCAGTTATGTAGATGCTGCTGAAATAGGAATAATGTAATACTGCATTGAAAACTGATAGATGCTTTTACTCTCGTTTCCTTAAGGGCGAAAAACCCCAAAATCTTATATGTACCATCAAAAATAGAACCATGTCAAATGATGCTCCGTAATAAACACTGTATGTGATACTAGATAATGAAATCAGTTCCATTAATATTTGGGTGTCTAAAATTAGACATTTGGTTTGGTTATTTTCTCCTCGGACAGGTAATTTATATTGTATGCCCGTTTTAAACAAAGGAGGATCCATTCACTGTTGATAATTCAGGGGAAGGGCAGCTTAGCAGTTGGCCCACTAATACATGAATCTCTCTTACTGTGTCTTCTGTGTTGCTTTTTACAGCAGTCATAGTATAAAAACTATTCTTTCAGGATGCTGTTCTCTCAAACACTGTCAGACTGTACAATCCTCTTTTTTTTTTTTTTTCTTTTTTTCTATAGTTGTTTCTATATCCTAGTAAGAAAGGGTCTTAGCAGAAATGATCTTGTATTTTGTGATTTGGAATCCTATGGAGTAAGAACAGGGGGAAATAAGTTAGTGCTGCATACACACTTCAAGGAATTCACTTGAGGCGACACCATAAATCAAATGCTCGTCACTTGAAACAACAGTCTGGATTATCTAGCCTTTCGATGTGCAAGGGTTATGTGTGTCCATTTTGCAGTATTTCAGGCCATCTTCAGGGATAACAGTTATGCCTCGGGTCCTGCCATTGCCTTCAGTCAAATTTAGGAATAACTAAACATTCTCTACAGCTTTTATGTTCTGTATGTTCATTGCCAGTGTATTATGCACATACAGAATGTGTGAACTCTTTGATTTATTTATTTATTTTTTAATGCAACTCTCTGGATGCCAGTGTTTAGTAGAGGAGTAGTTTCACTGTGGAGTAAGGCAGAAAGCAAGCTATGCAGGCAGGAACAAATAGTTGGCAGCACAGGATGTCTACGATGTAACAGAGTGAAGAAACAAGCTTTAGTCATTGTTCCTAACTAGTTCATTCCTCTGTTTCTCTGTGTTTCCTTGATATTTCGTGTATTGTTTATGGATTTTATTTTTGTACAAAGGTGTCAGATCCTTTATGTGCAGCAGCTTTATCTGTAGAACGTGAACTGGAATATAACGTATCTTAAAGTAGTATTTTTGTAAATAGTGGAAAAGAAGTTTTTTTTTGGGGTTTTTTTTTTGAAGGGAAGGAGCGACAGCAAACCGCTATGTAGAAATTGAGCTACTTTTATGAAATAAATTGATCTTTCTTTGCTTTCCAGTTGCACTACAACTCCAAGACTTTAAAGGCTGAATCGCCAAATACTTCTCGAGGATCCTCTTTGCCAAGAACCCTTTCCAAAGAGTCCAAGCTGTATGGTATGAAAGATACTGCCACATCTCCTCCTTTATCTAGCACTATCCACAGCAAGACTAACACCTTACTTCCTCCCCAACCCCCACCCATCCCATCAGGTACTTATAGACAATAACCTTCTAAAACTACCATGGATGTATATATCTTCCTTCGTGTAATCTACTGCCTTTAGATCTGTCTGTGCATTACCTGAAGCACTGTATTTATCAAGTCTTAACTTTGGCTGTAGAAACCCGATCCCAGAAGCATGAATGCAGTTGATAAAGCTGCATTTTTAGAAATCACTTGCCAAAGCAGACACAGTAATATTTCTGTTATAGTCACCATGTCCCAGTGATGGGCTGTCATGGCCTTCTCCATGTTTTCATCAAACAAAATAACGCTTAATACTGGAAAGCAAAGTTTAAGTATCTGTATAAAAAGCGAGCGCTGACTATTTTTTTTCCCTTGGATTAGGAAGAATAAATTCAGATGAATCCTTCCTCCCATACATTATTCAAAGAAGACTTTCAGCTTCTAAGTGCCTTCTACTGCACAAGTAATGCATAAATTATTGCTTTCTGGAACTGGGTTATTTCTTGAAATACTGAGGCAGCTGTTTAGGTGTATTTGTATTAATCAAAATACCAGACTAGTGTCCTCAGCTGTTGCAAGCCCTTAAATAACCATGCTTTGCAGTAACATGAGTTCCAATACTGAAAGTTTTGGTTTATCTCAAACGATTCCTGTTTTCAAGCAGGAGTCCATTGTTGCATCATGTCAGATCTAGAGGTATGTAGATTGCACCTCCAACTTCTGAGACGTCCACTCTTCCCTCCTTCGGCATTTGAGTATCACTTTAAAAACAAGCAAAAATTTTGTCAAAATTTGATAAGCCAGTAAATTAATAACTGAAAAACATTGTAGGGGTTGTTTGGGGTTTTTGTTCTTGTTTTTTGGGTTTTGTTGTTTGGTTGTTTCTTTTTTTTAATAAAACCAGTGGAGATGCTGGGAGAGAAGAGTGAAATGGGGACACCTTTCTAAATTATCCATGCTGTTGAACCATAAGCTCTTACTCCTTTAAATGTTCATTCTCTTTATGATTACTGAATGTTGCATAGTCTTGGTTTATACTACTTCAATTTTGTTCTGTATTTTCCTGTCCTCTTTCTAATCTTTGCCTTTGAATTTTTACCATGTCATGTCCGGTTACTGAGTCATGTTTTAATGTCTGTTGGCTCTACGTGTGGCAGGGGGGGCTTACAGAAATTGCACTTGTATGAGGATATAAAATGTCTCCCAAAACTAGTGATTCCAATTACCGTATTTCTTTATGCACTGTATTTTTATAAATATTTATTAGTTCTTAATTGTTTTGAAACACACTTATTGATATTTTTATTACTTTTTAAATATTACTTTTCGTCTGGAATGGAAACCACCTTGTCTTGTTCTCTTTGGTCTCCAGCAAGAGCAAGATAGGACAATCTAGTCAGAGGCACTAGACAGAATAGCTTGCATTGCATAGCCTGAAAATTGAGTGCTTAGGGGCTTTTTTAGCAAATAAAAGGATTTTTAAGCTCCATTTTAGTCATTGAGTTAATGTTTATATTTTTCTTGGAGAATTTAAAATCAGTATCTTCATTTATTTCTATTCATTTTAAAGCTGTGTTTCATAGAGACAGTAATTGAGCTGCTACTAATACCTTCTGTGCATATTTATATTTTGGTGAGTGTGGATCCAAGTGCTGGCCTCTTCCACAGATTTAGAAGACAACAATCTTTTTATTAGTTTATATTCTGGCTCCAGGCTTTAAAAAATGCAGTTATTCTTTGCATGAATACAGTAGGACTTGTCATTTACAGTTTTAATTTTCAGGCGCATTTTCTCAGTTTAAACTTACATTCTGCCGAGGCTCATGTATCTGTTTTTCCTAATTCCACGTTCAGTTCCAGTCACTGTGGTTACTTTGCATTGTGTATTTGGAGAAGAACTGTGTGTCTGATTTTGGTGCTATTTTTTAAAAAGCAAATTGGTAATAATGACGTAAGACTTCCTGGTCAAGAACATGGGCAATGGAATTACAATCAAGCCTGACAGCCTAACAGTTGGGTTTGCGCTTCTTTTTTTTGAATGGGAACTTAGGGCTTAATTTTTTTCTAACTGATCTGATTTATGTCTTTTCAGATGAAGATACAGGGAATTAGAGAAAACAGCTGTTAGTTATGAAGTATCTTCTAATGTTTCATTTACAGTTGAGTGGTATTACATAAGACAAATTTATCTTTTAAATGTTGCAGCCAAAGGGAAAGGAAGTGGTGGAGTGAAAACTGCTAAACTATATGCGTGGGTTGCACTCCAGTCATTGCCAGAGGAAATGGTGATTAGCCCATGCTTACTGGACTTTCTAGAAAAAGCTCTTGAAACCATTCCAATTACACCCATTGAAAGGAATTACACGGGTAAGTTGCGTATTTGTACTCTAGTACTCTTTTTCTTCTCTTCTGGTGATATTAGGCTGCTCTTCCATTTAAATTCCACTTTCTAATGAGCTCTTGTACTTGTTAAAAGCTGTTAGTTCACAGGATGAAGATATGGGACAATTCGATATGCAAGATCCCTTAGAGGAGTCCACAACATCATTAGTATCATCCTCGACATCAGCATATTCATCCTTCCCTGTAGATGTGGTGGTTTATGTACGAGTTCAGGTGAGTGATGTTTCAACTCAGCATTCAGTATAGTAAGTAACAGTCACAGTCTTTAGACAATCCATGTTTCTAAGTTTGCTTTTTAAAAAAATAAAAAATATTTCAAGTGTCCTTTCTGAGATACTGATGTCTAGTGTGATGATAAAGTAGGACTTATTTCAGCAGACGTTCTGACATATTTTAGTCCCAAGAAGACCAGAGAAATGAGCAACTTTGAGAAGTCACAAAAGTTCTGAGCATTTTTAATCATTACTTCTTCCCCGTATTTTCTGGACTTCTTGTGAAAGTATCTTCCATAACTAGTATTTTTATCCAGTGCTTATAGGTACCATTACAAAACAAAAATAGTAATTAAAGATTTTCTCAGTTTATATGGAAAATGTAGAAATGTACAGTTATCTTCTACAAGGCATTACTCATACTGCTTAATATTTGATGTGTCTGGGTTTCTTATATGTGTTAAGAGAGAAAAGTGCTACCACAGAGTTATTCAGAGCACTGGAGCTTGATCTTAACGTTGGCTGAAACAACTTTTTTGCTTGGTATAAATTTGGTTATGTTCCCAAATTGAACAACATATTCTAACAGATGCTGGGGTTTTTTTAAATGCCTATGAAAATTAATCACAACAATCTGTAGCCTCTCTCAGCTTTTACTTGCAAACTCATCTGGCCAAGAATGTATTGAGGGGAGCTGAGGCTTTCAGCATCAGCTCAAATGATTCTGCATAGTTCTTGCATGAGATGAGCTATGAACTGACTTTGGGGGGAAGAAGAAAGGGGGATATACATGTCTTCTGCTGCATCCAGGCTTCTTGTGTCTAAGTTTTCCAAAAACTGGTCCAGATAATAGCCCTGGTGTTGGAGGGATTGCCTGCAATCAATGTATCTATATCAACTTGCATACAGTTATCTTAGTAATTCTAAAACCAGTCTGAAAAGGCTGTAATTTGTTTAGATTTAAATGCATAGTACTTTATAAGCCGAATTTGGGATGGTTTTAGCCTTTCCTGTTTGTTTACTGAATGCTTTATTTTCTTTCTGTCTTCCAGCCCTCTCAAATCAAGTTCAGTTGCTTGCCCGTATCAAAACTTAGACTTGCCAGTCTAAGTTTTCCAAAAACTGGTCCAGATAATAGCCCTGGTGTTGGAGGGATTGCCTGCAATCAATGTATCTATATCAACTTGCATACAGTTATCTTAGTAATTCTAAAACCAGTCTGAAAAGGCTGTAATTTGTTTAGATTTAAATGCATAGTACTTTATAAGCCGAATTTGGGATGGTTTTAGCCTTTCCTGTTTGTTTACTGAATGCTTTATTTTCTTTCTGTCTTCCAGCCCTCTCAAATCAAGTTCAGTTGCTTGCCCGTATCAAGAGTTGAATGCATGCTGAAATTGCCTTCCCTGGATCTTGTTTTCTCTTCAAACCGAGGAGAACTGGAAACATTAGGCACAACATACCCATCAGAAAATGTGTCAGTTGGTGTCAGTACTTCACAGAGTGGCTCAAAGAATTCAGTTAATAAATCTGGAGCACCAGGTAATATGTATATATGAATGTGTATACTATATACAGCTTGTAGCATAAATAAATATAATGTTCTGTTGTCTAAAATTAGAGCAGAAGATAAGCTTTTACACACCTTAAGGCTAGGCTTTTATGTATTAGGGAGTTCAGTGGGATTTCTTCATTTATTAGTTTCCTGTAAAAGCTGGCACAGATGCAGTACATTGGAGTTTTTCTTACACTGGTTAAGCAGTTGTCTCTTATAACTCTTATAAGCAGTTATCTCGTACAAAAGGTTAGCATCAACACATAGAATGTTTAAGCTACATTGCTGCAAATTATGCAAAGGGCATAATTTGATGTGCATTTGGTCTGTTTAGTATTGCTGTCAACAGTCAGTATTATTTCATATTTGAAAATGGTTTTGTACTAAAACTAACTTTTGCCAAAAAAAATTTGACTTCAGGTTCCTCACCTGGCCTAGGCAGCCCTCTTGGCAGAACACGGCACAGCAGCAGTCAGTCAGACTTGACTACTTCTAGTAGCAGCTCTTCAGGCCTGAGCTTTACTGCCTGCATGTCTGACTTCTCCCTCTACGTGTTCCATCCATACGGAGCTGGAAAACAAAAATCTGCTGTTACTGTTCTAACCCCTGGATCAGGAGCCTTAGGTACAGACAAGTTTTTGTTTGCTTAGATGAACACTGTTCAAGTTTGGCATGATTTTCTGAACTGAAGATTTGAAAAGGTCACAGAAGATTAAGCTTTTGCCTTTCTATTTCTAGGTAATGTGGATGAGGAGCCAACTTCGGTCACTGGCCGGAAGGATTCTTTGAGCATTAATCTTGAGTTTGTGAAAGTCAGCCTGTCACGAATAAGGCGTTCAGGAGGTTCTTCCTTTTTTGAGAGTCAGTCTGCAAGCAAGGCTACCAGCAAGATAGATACTACGTTGATAAACATATCTGGTAAATGCTTGTTTCATTTTAATCCCATCTATTTACCTAATAGAGAACTGCTGTTCCAGTAATAGACTTTATTCTCAGCAGCTTTTGTAGATGTTACATGGGAACTGTCTAATAGGAGCATGTTGTAAAATGTTTGCTCTTTGAGTGAAGTAGAGATTGATAAGTTAAAGTTTAATGGTACCTGGAGTACCTATTGGCAGATGCACCTTTTTAGCCTCCTGATTCATTTAATGTAACTAAATGGGCTTGCTCAGACAGCTGAATCTCCTAGATCACAAGCTACTTAAGTATTCTTAATTATCTTTTTTTTTTTTTTTTTTTTTAATTCTGATATTTGCTGTGTGTTGCTATCTTCATTCTGGCTGCACTGCTGCATGTCTAATTTGGTAATATAGTTCTGTAATTTAGAATCATAGAATCATAGAATCGTAAGGGTTGGAAAGGACCTTAAGATCATCTAGTTCCAACCCCCCTGCCATGGGCAGGGACACCTTGCCCTAAACCACGTGGCTCAAGGCTCTGTCCAGCCTGGCCTTGAACACCGCCAGGGATGGAGCATCCACAACCTCCCTGGGCAACCCATTCCAGTGCTTCACCACCCTCACTGTAAAGAACTTCTTCCTTATATCTAGTCTAAACTTCCCCTGTTTAAGTTTGAACCCATTACCCCTTGTCCTACCACTACAGTCCCTAATGAAGAGTCCCTCCCCAGCATCCTTGTAGACCCCCTTCAGATACTGGAAGCTGCTCTGAGGTCTCCAAGCAGCCTTCTCTTCTCCAGGCTGAACAGCCCCAACTCTCTCAGCCTGTCTTCATACGGGAGGTGCTCCAGCCCTCTTATCATCCTCGTGGCCCTCCTCTGGACTCGCTCCAACAGCTCCATGTCCTTTTTATGTTGAGGACACGAGAACTGTACACAGTACTCCAAGTGAGGTCTCACGAGAGCAGAGTAGAGGGGCAGGATCACCTCCTTTGACCTGCTGGTCACGTTTCTTTTGATTTGGTAATATAACTCTGTTGAGTTACTAACTGTCAAATTTCACCACTTTGCCACCTGGTGCCTGTGAAGCTACGGTGAGAGCTGGATTCCTGAATACTCAAGGAACATTGAAGTGAAAGTGGGGTTTAAAGATGTATTATTTATTTATTTTACCCTGTTGCACAGGGGATCCTGACTTACTGGGCAAAGAGCAGAATGGTTGTGATTAATCTGCTATTAAAGCCCTCAGATGAGGAATCTGAGGTACATACGACACAAGTAGGATCCAGTTATATTCGTAGGTTCCATCTTGCCTTTATGAAGTGTGTTTGTATCTAATGCTGGATTTGGACAAATGGCAACATCTCAAAAAACCTATTTTTTCATTTGTCGTGGTTTAAGTGCTGAACCCAGGACATCATTACAGCAAAGGCTGTACTGCTAGGTGTAAAGAAGTATTTGATGACTATATTGAATACCTATTAATTACAATTGGTTACCAAAACCTATTACTACTGAAAGTTTACAGTTGTGTGTCTATGCTTTCTTTTTCAGCTGTCTGTGATATAGGATCTGCCTCTTTTAAATACGATATGCGCCGACTCAGTGAGATTCTGGCCTTTCCAAGGGCTTGGTACAGGAGAAGCATTGCTAGACGGCTTTTCCTGGGTGATCAAACAATAAACTTGCCAGGTAAGATACTGCTTCTTATCATGAAAACCCTCTTTGTACAAGGGATTATATTAGGAATTTTATAAACATGTATTACTTGTGTATTATTACATATGTGACTACATAGAAATGTGTTGTAATTTACTCCACATGCAGTCACTCTAATAAGCTTAATAAAAAACTCTTAGAAAGAAGAAATAGAAAATTTCTGACATAGGTTATTGAATTAATCAAAGAGCTTATATTAATTAATATAATAGAAAACCTTCAGTTATCATAAATGAAGTGTATTTTGACACTGAATGTTTCTTAGTATATGGGAGACTATTGTTAAACAGAAATGAAATAGTTTCTCTGCCTTTCATGTGCTGCTTTTTTTTCTAGTAGCATCGGGTCCTGGAACACCGGATTCGATTGAAGGGGTAAGCCAGCATCTTTCTCCTGAATCATCAAGAAAAGCATACTGTAGAACGTGGGAGCAGCCCTGCCAATCTGCTTCATTTACACACATGGCACAGTCACCTAATGTTTTTAATGAACATAACGCAAACAGCAGTATGTCACCTGGGACAGCATCTCATAGCTTAAAGTCTCCAGCTGTAACAAGATCCAGGAGCGTGTCTGACTCTTCAGTGCCTCAGAGAGGTTAGTCAGCAATGATTTCTTTAGGTTTTTAAAGTATTTCCGTCAGTTGTATGAAAAAACTATGTCATTACTGCTTTGTAGAAAGAAACCATAAAATATTCTTTTCCACTGTGCCTGGGAGTGGAGAGTCAATGCCTTAAAGAAAGGAAAATGGCTGAAATGGATGAATCAAAGTGTAGTTTGTTAGCATGCTTCCTGTAAAATTGCAATTTCTTTTATTAGAGTGGGAGTTGTTTAGCTGGAATAAGCTGGAGAACTCATCTAAATTTGACTGCATTATCATCTTCTTGGCTCTCTATCCTCATCCAAGCAATTACCACCCTCTTAGCAGAGGGTCAATATCACAGTTCACAAGTGAGGTCAGTTACTTGGTTTCATCTGAGACTTTGTGCTCATACTAAGAGGTCTAAATAAGTGTAGTCTCCGTATAAGAAATAAAGAAACTTTTACTTTCTTTTACTACAAATGTTACTGTATTGTATCTTAGAGCAGTGAAGCACTGGCTGTGTGGAAGACTTACGGCATTAGATATAGACAGCAGATTTAGAAGTATGAAGCTTATTTTAGTCTAGGAAAAAAGGACGGGTATTTTGTCTATTTAGAATGCAAGCAAGATGTTCCATATGAACAGTTTTTAGGGGAAAACATAGTTGGAAAAGGACTTATGGCTGGTAGAGTGGCATCACTGATAGGAAATGTAATTTTGCACAGGCTTATAAGAGTATTGACAGGATTTTTGTGAAAAGAGCAAGGAAAACCCTAATACTTTGGAAATTCTGACTTGGCACTTGTGCAAATAACTGCTACCTGAATATTCAAATACTAATAATTCACTTTCTGAATGCACTAGTACTTTTAAGCAGCTAAGTAATTTAAAATATGCTCTTGCATGACTGACTGGAAATGAAAAATCATTTCTCTTAAAGGTATTAAAGATACTAGTTAAAATAAATGTGTAAAAGGAGCCAGTTTCTATGACAATTAAAGCAATGCGTACTACAAATCCTCTAGTTCTCACTTATCCTCTCTAGTAATTTTGTGGAGCTCCTTAAATATGGTGTTAGTCTGTCCTTTTGTAATATGTACAATTGATATATTCTGCCAGTTTTTCCTAGTGTGTGGAATAATTAAAATTTTTATCTACTTTTTTGTTTAGATACTCTCTCAAAAACATCAACTCCGTTTAATAAGTCAAATAAAGCTGGAAGCCAGCAAGGAACACCATGGGAAACACTGGTTGTATTTGCTATGAACCTAAAACAATTAAATGTTCAAATGAATATGAGCAATGTAATGGGCAATACTACGTAAGTATAAAACAAGATCAAGCATGTTTTAACAGCCGGGGGTGTGTGGTGGGGGGTGGTGGGTTTCCCCACAGACTGTTAACAGCCTGTTGTCTGTTAGTTTTACAATCTAACTTTCTCAGTTTTGAACTGTGAAGCCCCTCATGAATACTGGTAGATGCTTAATCCTGGAGTTACATATGCCTATACCATGTTATTTACCCTTTTCTAGTATATAATTTTTAATTTCTGTTTTGACAGCCTGGAAAATTGTCGTCTGTTTTCATCTCTATTCCAGGTGGACCACCAGTGGTTTGAAAAGCCAGGGTCGTCTCTCTGTGGGTAGTAGCAGAGATCGAGAAATTAGCATGTCTGTTGGCTTGGGAAGATCACAGCTGGACTCCAGAGGAGGAGTTGTTGGAGGTACCATAGATGTTAACACCCTGGACATGGTGGGTAAGTTGGAAAGCTGCCTGGTATTAACATATGCGCCAGACAATAAATGTGAAAAACTAAAGAAAATACATAGTACCTCGCTTTGTGAACCTGCTAGTATATAAAACCTTTGGATTTCTACTTGTGCATTCTGAGTATTTAACACACCTTGAATTGAAGGGGTGGCCTTCTGATCAGGGGCTGATTCAGTCTCATGGTTGCTCTAAAATTCCACTGGTTGTGCAACCCTCCGGCTCCCTTCAGCTGTCTGGACAAATGGCAACTGAAAGATTTTATAGCATTTCAGCTGCTCCTAGGATTTTACAAGTGTTTATGGTCCGGGAAATGCAAACCTGGCTTTGGAAAGAGCTTGGTGTTCTGGCACTACACCAGAGCCATGACTGCCGCCATGCATCTGGAAAAAGCCAGTGCTTTCTCAGTCCCTCGGTATCATGTGGATGGATAAGGGTGATATCGCTGGAAAAACTGGTTTCTTCTTCTGTTTTAATGCTGTGTTTCTGTACTGCTTTGGTCCTATTTCAGCTCATATTTCTGAACACCCAAATCAACAGCCTAGTCATAAAATTCAAATTACCATGGGTTCTACTGAAGCACGTGTTGACTATATGGGATCCAGTATCCTAATGGGAATCTTCAGTAATGCCGATCTGAAACTACAGGATGAATGGAAAATTAATCTGTACAATGTTTTGGACTCTAGCATCTCTGATAAAAGGTAATACTGCTTCATGTGTTTAAAATGTATAATGTTTGATAAGGTCAGATTCTGCCTATATATCTTCTGTCCAGTATTGCTAACCAAACATGTAAGCATCTGCTAGAAAACAAAGGGTTCATTTGTGGTATTTTTCATTGTCAGTAGGAAGTAGATTAACTGCTAATGCTCTTGTTGGTTTTAATATCTAGTGAGATATTTGTCCATGGGGACTTGAAATGGGATATCTTCCAAGTTATGATTTCAAGATCAACTACACCAGACCTAATAAAAATAGGAATGAAACTCCAGGAGTTCTTTACTCAGCAGTTTGATACAAGCAAGCGAGCGTTGTCCACCTGGGGACCTGTTCCTTATCTCCCTCCCAAGACAATGGCCAACAACTTGGAGAGAAGCTCACATGAGCAATGTAAGTGGTACAAAAAATAGTATACTTCCCAAGTAGTATGTTTTAATTGCAAAAATCCCTGTGATTAACTTTGTACACGCAAGTGTATCTATTTGACTTGAAATAGCTTCTTCAGTACATTTTTGCCAGTTTCAAACTATTTCAATAGAGTTGAAAGTTTTCAAAGTCTATTTCATAAAAAAACCAAACCCCAAACATTTCTAATTTGAGTAGCAGTGGAAGTGTGATGTTATTCTTACTTTCTATTAATCATGAGCTGAAACCGTAATTTGTCAGTTCACAATGAGTCACTGATTTCCAAGTATGCTCATTCAGGTACTCGTAAGCTACAACCACCTTAGGTCACAAAGATGAACCAGTGTCATGAAATAGATTAGAAAATATCACTCATAATTCCATGTTTTATTAAAAATATAAATATGGCAGCTATCTTTTCTGCAGCTTTTCTCTTTACTGAAGTTTGTTCTCGCTGTTTACTTTCTAGTGTTGGATGCAGCCCATCATCGCCATTGGCCGGGAGTTTTGAAAGTGGTATCGGGGTGCCATATATCCTTATTTCAGATGCCATTGCCAGAAGATGGAATGCAATTCGGAGGATCCATGAGTCTTCATGGAAACCATATGACGCTGGCTTGTTTTCACGGACCCAACTTCCGCTCAAAATCGTGGGCCTTATTTCACCTGGAAGAACCCAATATTGCATTTTGGACAGAAGCCCAGAAAGTTTGGGAAGATGGTAATTTAAACCATTTCCTCACTTCTCTAAATTCCTTTAAGAGAGTTTTAAGAACGTATTGATGTATTAAGAATGATACGTAAGAAGAAATCAAAGAAAAACTTATTTTCTTTAAATCTGAATCAAGATTATTTCCCCGAAATATACTACGTACCGAAAGTAATAATCTGTTCCCTCTCCATCTTTACCACAGTTTGCTTTATTTCTGGAATAATGCAAAGTATGTTTTCAAATGCACTAGATATGTCCCTGATAATACAGCTACAACGTGGACTGTCTGCCTTGCATGTCTGTGTTCATGTAGTCCCTTGTTTCTGTATGATGAATTTTGATGGCCTTATTGCTTATATCTGCCTTTATATTAAGAAGTTTTTACTCTCTGTGGCTACTGAGGATTTAATTTTTCTGTTGTTTGCAAGCTTTATATCAGTTTTTAATGCCACTGGCATACTAATTATTCACATTAAATACCTGTGCGAGGAGAGCAGAGCGAGGGGAAAAATCCTACTACCCCTTACCAACCTGTTTTTTCTCTCTTTCACGCCATGCTGCCCACACCTTCAATGCAGGTACTAGTGAACACTCCACATATATTGTGCAAACCCTGGACTTTCATTTGGGCCATAACACAATGGTCACCAAACCGTGTGGAGCCCTCGAAAGCCCGATGGCGACAATCACAAAGATAACAAGGCGCCGCCATGAAAACCCCCCACATGGAGTTGCCAGTGTGAAGGAGTGGTTCAATTACGTTACAGCCACAAGGAATGAAGGTTAGATCCATGTTCATTAAGTCTGGGGATTGGTCTGCTTGCCAGGCAGTACAGATGGTGCTGTTTCAAGTGGGCTGGAGAGAGAAGGGAATTTGAACTAATGGAAGTTGCTTCTTCTTGAGAACCTTATGGTGAACTGTGGAGTAAGAAGAATAGCAATATGCTGAACAGCTGAAGCGTTACTGAGCAAAGTCCTTTTTCAAACTATGCAGAAATGCCAAAATATTCTGTTAAGTGTACAGGACATTTATGTATCTCGCCTTGCAGTAGTACTAGTCGTCTTTGACTATATGCAAAAAGTTGCTATTTCATTCACAAACCATAGAATCAGTAGATGGTAGCAACACAATTTCTGTGAAAGGGTGAATAGCAGAATGTAAAATATAGTGAGAAATGAGCAAGCATAACTCCTTGAAAAATAAAAATTTAACTGATCGATATACAAATATTCATTCCTTTTGAAAGACACAACAGGATGTAGTGATTGAAGTTCACAAATAGAGGCACTGTCTGTGAGTTGTTTTTATGTAGCCTGTTTTGCTACATCTGGAGCATTTAACTATATAAATAATAACGTCATTGTTTAACCTTTTGTAGCCATGCTTTTGAGAGCAGGATTAGGGATATAATCTTCTTAATAATCATACACCACCTTTTTTTTGCATTGAAATAATAACTTTTCTTCGCTTTTTTGTCTTGTCAGAATTATGACAACTGAAAACTAACTTAAATAATGTTGCATATGCACTATGGTAAATGTCTTGTGACAAAGTTGGATTCCTGGTCAACAATGATTTCTGACAGCAATGCTGCCTCAGTGAATTTAGGTGTTACTTGTATTAATCAGAAACACTTATCTTCGTTTTAAGAACTACTGTATTTTCAAACACAAAAGGGCACATTTTGGACCCATACAGTCTGTACTTCACTTAACTGAAAGCTCATTAGGAGAACAGAGTTGTGACAGGGTGGTGAAGTGGATGAAACTTGGACTTAAAGCATGTAGGATTCTTAGAAGTGCTTAGATGTTATGGTACTAGCACTTATTTCCTTCCCCTTCCTTATTATGAGAAGTATTTTGTGAAAATTTGTCACCCTCTGTGCTGACAAGAATCTTTTTTAAATAAAGACTACTGAATTCAGGCATTTCCCATTGTCCTCGTAGAGTTAAACCTGCTGCGAAATGTCGATGCGAACAACCCAGAGAGCAGCACGACCGTGAAAAGCTCAAGCTTGCTAAGTGGATTCAGAGGTGGCTCCAGTTACAACCATGAAACTGAAACCATCTTTGCACTGCCAAGGATGCAGCTGGATTTTAAATCTATTCATGTTCAAGAGCCCCAAGAGCCTTCATTACAAGGTGCAGTAAATATAACTTGTTTTTTTCTTGATCTAAAGCTGTTTCATAAATGAGGTGTTAAGTACAAAGCTACTCTTCTGATAAGACAAGAGGATTTAGTCTGAGAATTACTGTGGATTTGCAAGAAAGGATAACATTTCGTAATAAAACGTGGAGGAAACTGAGAGAGCAAAGATCTAGTCCAGAGACTGGTCACTATAGAAAAAACTTACTAAGAGAAATTAATATGAATATTTTGGATAGGTTGGCTGGTTTTAGGAGGCTGGTTTTCTTATTTTTATCAAAATGTTAAAAAGGAGGGCCCTTCTGAAAAAGAGACTATGAGATGGGAACCTGAATTTTGTGCTCGTTTTCAAAATATTCAGATTGCAATTGGAACTGGTGAGAAATAAGACTTCTGAAGATATAAGACATTAATGTATACGTTTATCTTGGCTGAGCTGTGGTTTTACTTCATACCTGATCCTGCCTAATACTGCTAGATAAGCCAACCTGTTGGGGTTTGGTTAACTGTTTTTTTAATAGGCAAACTAGCAAAATCTGCTATCAGCTTTTCTTACTAAATCGTGCATTGATAGCATAGCACAAGCTAGCGATACTGCTTTAGGTTGGCTTTCCACATTGAGGGTGATCAAGGTTGCTACATCACAGTATTTATTTTCAGCATCTTTTATAAACTATCAGAAATTATTTGGATTGGAAAACTGTTTCAAAAATGCTGAGGCTGCTAAACACAGATGTTAATTGTGGTCCTTCCTCTCTTTTGAGTCTCTGGTTCAGTAAGATCAATGCCATTTTTCAAATTATTTGTATTCAAAATCTGTGTATTTTTATGTATACTGTATGCGCTTACAAGTGTGTTAATATTATTTTTATCTGGCTGTAGATACAAGTGTTAAACCAAAGGTGGAATGCAGTGTGGTAACTGAATTTACAGACCATATTTGCGTCACGATGGATGCTGAGTTGATTATGTTTCTGCATGACTTGGTATCTGCTTACCTAAAAGAAAAAGAAAAAGGTAAGTTGCTGTTTATGAGGCAACACTCATCTGACAATCTGCAGTTTTCAGGCTATTTGACAGTAAATATATTCATACTTTCTAATAAAGGTTTGGTTCAAGAAATACTTGAGCTCATTTTAAGCCAGCTCCTGTAGGACTGGAAGTAGAGTAGTTGCAAACATCGTTGTGTCACTATGCTGACATGCCACCACTGCGCAGGGAGCTGTACTAATATCTGTGTGGCATTTCACCACACTGTGTAGGTACAGCAGATTGTTCAAATACAATTTGACCACCTATGTGCAGTATGCTGCAGAGAACAGACATGCTCCTGGATTTCTGTTCCTTCCCCACTACTGATGAGCTTGTGTTAGTTCCTCTAAGTCATAATCTTGCTCCTATTTTGACACTTGGTGTGTAATTTAACTTCCTTTTTGTAAATAGTATATGCAGATTACAACTGGTTTAGGAAGCTACATTGCTTTTATTGCAGTCTTTTCATCAATGGAGTTTCTTCCCAGACATGCATTTTTCTGACTTCAGAAATGCTCCCCACTGTAGCGAAAGTCACCTGTTTTGCTGTGTGTGTGAGACTGTGTTGTGCGTAGTTGTTTGCATTTATTACTGAACTGTATCGAAAATGTAACATTTGTTAGTGTGATGTAACGTGATGTAAAAATGTAACACATGATGTAGAACACATTAAACTGAGTATTTTGAAGATTTATTTCCTAACTAAGTATATAAGAACCTGTTTACATGTAATTATGTACAACAGAGCTAGGAGTGCTTCCTAAAAGCACTTTAAAGCGTCTAACAGGTGCAGAAACTAAAGGGGAAGATAACTATTTTTGGTGGAAATTTGTCAAAAAATTTGTTTTCAAGCTATCTTAAAATCAATCAAAATTCCATCCAAATTCACAGATTCGGTTTTATTTTATAAAATAAGTTGTTTGAAGGAGAAGGAGGTGCTGTTGCTTTTCTGTATCCCAGGACTTAAGTAAGAGTTGGGTTCAGGTGCCTTTGATGCCTTTGGACAAAGATTTCTCTTAACTATTCCCCCACCTCCTCCTCCTCAGAGACTACTCTGTCAATCTAAAAAAACCATTCTAAACTAGGAGCATGTCTGAATTTTGCTTATGGAATCTAATATGTTTTGTTGAATGCCATGATGAATTTGAAAGCAAGCCCTGGTATACGGGTGCTTTAAGCTGGCAGAGAGAAAGGAGAATCCCACATTCCAGTGTTATCAGTGTCTCTTAAAGTTTTTGTAGGGTTTTTTCATACCACCACTTGGTTCAAACCAGAACTGTTTGCCAGAAATTTCGTAAAACTGAGCCACAAGGTGGTTCTCACTTTGTTTTATTTAATGATGTACAAAGAGAATTCAAGTGAGATGCTTGTGACTGACTGGCGTGGGGTTTTTCCTCTCTCCGTTTTGCAGCAATCTTTCCTCCTCGCATTTTGGCCGCTCGTCCAGGACAGAAAAACTCTGTTGGTGTTCTTGAGGACAGCTCCACTGACAAGGAGGCAGAGGAAAGCATTACTTACACTACAGTCGACTGGAGAGAATTTATGTGCAATACTTGGCATTTGGAACCCACGCTCAGGTAACAAGGCTTATCTGCTATCACTTTGTGCATTTTCTCTGTGGGCTTTGTCGTGTAAACAACCAGTGTTTCCAAGTTGATGTTGTCCAGCTCCAAAAAGGATTAATCTTGAGGATGCTGTTATAGATTTGCCTTTGGCTACTACTGCTGCTATGAAACATACCTGCTCTGAGACATGACAAAAGCTAGGTAACTCCATTATCTATTACACCAGTTAACTTCTAGATTAGAATTTATGCAGATAAAAAACATTGTTGGAGGATCTTCACAGTTAAGATACAGTAAAATTAAAGTCATTAAGAACCACAGATTATTGTGTTTCGCTCTGTCCTACAACAGTCCATTCACTTCCTGCCATATAGCTTTTCTCCTTGGTTTTCCATTTCTAGCATTCCAGTTTTAGTTGTTCTTTAAGCACTCACCTTAAAATAAAGCAGCACTATATGCTAGTTGCTATATGGCAGTTTAAACTTATGTCCTGGGTTCAGCTATAGCAGGAGAAAAATGACTGCTATAGCTGAACCCAGGAGAACTTAGCACAGAAGAATAGTGTGTACAGCAGCAACTCACTGCTCTCAATATGCACTTTCAGTCACTGAAACTGACTTTTCTCTCTGTTGGGGTTTGGTTTTATTTTAACCTCTGCTGACAAGTAGAGGTTTGATATTCACATATCAAAACAACACATCAACCCAGGCCAAACAAACCTTGATAATAAACCAATTTAAACATGATCTGGAGGCAGCCCAGGCTGGTTTTTTGTCTCCTTTATCATCCTTTTCCTTTTGAGAGGATGCTCCACTGGTGGTCTTCAGATTATGTGTATAAATTAAGTTGGAAACAATGCCTGTTGGACCAATGTTGGTCAGAAGCAACAATGGTAAAAACGGCTGTTCATGCACAGGCCAGTTGCTGTAAGTTGTATATATTTGAGATTGAGTCCCCTACTTATTGGTGGTTTTTTAGATTAATATCCTGGACTGGGAGAAAAATTGATCCTGTTGGTGTTGACTACATCCTCCAAAAGCTGGGCTTTCACCATGCAAGGACTACTATTCCGAAGTGGCTGCAGCGCGGCGTCATGGATCCTTTGGACAAAGTCTTGTCAGTCCTCATAAAGAAACTTGGTACTGCACTACAGGATGAAAAGGAGAAGAAAGGAAAAGACAAAGACGAATACTAAAAATAGAATGTGACAACTGTAATTCCGTTTTGATTTTATCAAAGTGTTTTATTATAAGAATTTAAATATGGTTTAAAGAGAAACCTAACAGCTTTTTGCTACTCTATTTAAAACTTACATTGTGAGTAACTGTTTACCGTGGTACATGATACCATTTCTCTATTTGAAGTTATTGCATGATGATGACCAATGTATATTCTGTGAAGGAATAGCTGGAACACTGTAAATCTGCTCCTCAGCGCCCAGTTTTATGATGTGCAATATGATTCCTGCATCTTTAAAATACTTGCAGATTAACTGTGAATTTTCTTAAACTTTATTTGCCATAACACAAGCCCCTTGTTGATGTGACTGGTAATTGATTTGTCAATGTAGACTTGTGTAAATTATATATGTATATATAACTTATGAAACTGTGATTGCCTTAGTGCTAAAAATCATTACGTTTATTACACTTGTAATAAAATTTAACTACTGTACAGGGCTTTTTTTGTTGTTGTTCAACTTGATTAAAAAAAAAAAAAAAAAAAAAAAGGTTTAAATGTGATTTTGCATCAAGTACCCTGTACGTAGGGCGCTTCTGGCCGGCCGTGCGCCTCACACCGCAGCCGCGGCCCGCCCGCCTTCCCCTAGGGGCGCTGGCGAACGGGGAACCGCGCTCCCGGTGTTTCTGGTAGAAAACTGGGAGGGCGGCTCCTACCGCCCCGGCCGCGGGGCGGGAAGCGGCGATGGGGGCCCCGCTCCCCGCACGGTGTGCCCCGAGCCCGTGACGCCTCTCGCGGTTTCGGGTGCCGCCCTGCCCGCCGGGACGCTCCCCTCGGCGGCACGGGAAGCTGACGAGACAGCGTGGGGGCTGCTCGGCCGAGGCTGCTGCTGCGCCGGGATGAGGCTCCCGCTTTCCTTCCCTCCCTCAACCGCAACGGCCCTTTCCCGCCTCTGCCGCGTCGCACGTGGCGGGCGGAGGGATCTCCCCCTTGACAAAATGGAGGCGTCGCGCGGCTGTGTCTGCGCCGCTAAAAGGCCAGCTGGGAGGGCGCCCGCTGGGGGTCGGCTTTGCGAGGCGGTGGGCGGCGGGGTGCTCCCCTTGGCCGCCGGAGCCCATCCCGTCAGCGGGGCGGGGGGGGCGGCTGCGGTTTCCTTTTCCGCCCTTGGGGAGCGGCCGTGTAGCCCCCGCGCCTCGTCCCTCCGTTCGCCTCAGGCCTGCGCCATGTGCTGAGCGGGGTGAGGGCGGACGCGCCACAGGTGAGGGGGTTTCTCACAGCACGGGGCGGGGAGAGCGGGTTCCCAAGCCTTCACCTCCAGCGCCCATTTGTCTTGGAAGCTTGAGAGGGATCGGCTCTTCGCTTTACGTTTTGCCTCGCTCCATTGAGGGCTGGCTGCAGGGCGAGGGGCAGGGCCTCACGAAGCGTGAGGGAAGGTGGTTAACTAAACAGGGAAGGTGTTGAACGTTGCGGCGCCAGCTGGGAAAGGGGAGGGATTGCAAAGGCACAGGGTCTCTGTTCTTTTGCCCCAGTCTGTGGGGAAGCGGAGTGCAAGCTGCTCTTGTGAAATAGCTTCGCTGAGGTAACGGGAGCTTGCAAGTGTGCCCTTAACATCTCATAACTTCACTGTTAAACTTAGTAGGTTGACCAAGAATGACTAGCAGCGGTGACTGGTTTCATAGTGCTAAAATTGCCACCTTTGGCACCACACAAAAGAAGACTTCGCCAGCTTGGACTCCTAGGCAGCCACGTTTAATGAATCTTTCTCAGGCTGGAACTGTAAGGCCAAAACTTCCACCTTCTGGGAGGCACAGTACACCAGAGGTGACGCAAAATCCAGGTATAGTTTTCAATTTGTGCCGTGGGATTAGCTGTTAAAATACACTGTTAATGTCTGTGAAAATAATTATTTTCTTTTTCTTGAACAGCTGCAATCCTCTGCAGCTTTTTCTTGCCGCTCTTCTTTCTGAAGCGATTTCTTAAGCGTCTGATTGACTTCGTTCCTCTCCTTCCTATGTCTTCCTTTCATACTGGAAGTGTGTTAGAGGTTAGTTGTAGGGTGGACTATATAGTGTGCAGCGTTTCATAATTATAAATTCCAATTTATACATTAAAAGTGCAGGAGAGGTTGCCAAAATACAGGATATGTACTACTGCGTGAATTTTCAGAGACTCTTGCAGAAAGTTTGAACTCTGGTTCCAGGTGCCCCAGGATGTATTTTGAATTTTTTCAAATAGTTGCTTTGAGGTAAAGGCACCTATTTGTGAGATTTAGAGATAATTTATTTTAGTTCTTCTAAGGTGAGAGATACGTGTGGCTCAGTATATGGGAACCATGAAGATGAAGATTCCATTCCTCCTAGAGTTGATATGTGGAAAAAGATTTCCTTTTTTGTCTTGCTTTTTTGTGGGGTTTTTTTTGTTTGTTTTTTTGTTTGTTTGTTTTGGTGTAAGTCTAAACACACTGATTCTTCACAGAAGTAGGTGCTGCAGGAGATGTTAATCGGTTATTCTGTAAGCCTCCAAGTCAGACACAGCTGCCCAGATATACCGGGCTCCTGGGAAGAGTTTGTCTTTCAAATGAAACTCACAAGTGTGGGTTTACATTTGGACTACTCAGAATTTAAAGAAGTCTCCAATGACTCACTCAGCCTAGAGAAGTGGAGGCTCAGGGGCAACCTTATAAGAGTCTTCCAATACCTAAAGGGGGTGTACAAGAAACCTGGAGAGGGACTTTTTACAAGGACATGTAGTGACAGGACAAGGGGGAATGGCTTTAAACTGAAAGAGGGGAGATTTAGATTAGCTATTAAGAGAAAATTCTTCACTGTGAGGGTGCTGAGGCGCTGGCACAGGGTGCCCGGAGAAGCTGTGGCTGCCCTATCCCTGGCAGTGTTCAAGGCCAGGTTGGACACAGGGGCTTGGAGCAACATGCTCTAGTGGAAGGTGTCCCTGCCCGTGGCAGTGGGTTGGAACTGGGTGAACTTTAAGGTCCCTTCCAACTCAGACCATTCTGTGATTCATTCTGTGTTTCTATGAGTTGACTAACTTGCTTCACTTTGCTCTCTGAAGTCTGTAAGGGCTTTCTGCTGGGACAGACCAAATACCCACCCACCCCTTGTCCTGGGTCCAGGTGGGGTTACTTGTGGTCATGGGGATGAACTTGCAGGACCAAGGTGGGTATGCAGTGCACCAGTCCCCATGTTTTGTCCTGGCCACCTCAGAGCTGCTGACTGTATTCAGCAGCTCCTTGTGGGTGGGTTTCTTTTTCTTTGAATGAGTTACCTGCTTTTTGAATTAAGTGTGTGGTTGCTAAAACTTTGTGTCTTACTGCTTCATAGTTCTGTGTGGAAAACCACAGGCTCTGTTCTGAATCTGCTATCAGCAATTTTGATTTGATCACAGGTTTGCAAGGGAGGGGAGGGGAAATACATGTTGTATTTACATGTGATATCTGTCTATATTGAGGGGTTAACGGATTTAGTATTTAAAGTAAAAGCTTTGATACTTTTAAAAGAGGAGTTACGCACCCTTTCAGAATTGCTAGTATTGTTAGTGTAGGATTCAGTGCAAAGCAGTGCTGCTGTAGGGTAAATGTTTTTGCTTTTTGGTTTTCTAAAAATCTATAAAGCATTGATTGTAAACAGATTTAATTATCAGAGAGCTTTTTCACTTCTTTTCCTCATTTTATTTCAGAGCCTGTCCTTCTGAAAGCAGCCCAGGCATGCCCATTACCAGCACTTCCTGAAAAGAAAGACCTAGAGCAGTTTACTGCAAAATATGAACAGGGAATAATGCACCCAGTATCTGCCTTGCATGAGTTTGCACATATGCACAATGTACAACTTGAATTGAAAGAAACTGGTGTGCCAGGTAAATACTTCCTCTTTTCTTAAATAAAGTATTACCTGCTTATCCTTGAGATTATCTAAATTTCTGCAGTTAGTATTAATGGCACTAATACAAATGAATTTTTTTACTGTTGTCTGCACTACCCTCCACATATGTTGCTTTTTGGAGGCCCTTTCATTGTCTAGAGAGCTGTGTCTCATCATTAATTACTACAGAATTTGATCAGATGAATTGTGTAAAATTATGACTGCTACCAGAACTTCCTGAAAATGCTTAAAGTGAAATCTGCTGAAATTCCTGTGGAGGTGAAAGGTTTGAGTTGTGTTTTGCTAAAATTGTTTGTTTTTCTCTTGCAAGCACATAAAGCTATGCATAAAAGTGCCGTAAAATCATTTCACCAATTGTGTCTCTCTTCTTTCTCCTTTAAAGGCGGTATTATAAGGCCTTATTTTGCCTTTTGTGCTGTGGTAGACGGTGTTAGCTACAAGACTGGGCTGGGAAATACCAAGAAGGAAGCTAAAAGAAATGCCGCTAAACTGGCTCTTGATGAGCTACTTAACTCTGAGTATACCAGGGCAAAGGTGTTTGAAAAGTCAGGTAAATGTTCTAGCAACACCTAATTAGAATGGAAAAGCATGTCTTAAAGGTTTTCTATGCAAAATGTTTGTAGTTTCATTAAATGATTTTGTATCAGGGCCTCTGCCAACGTTCTTGAATCCTTCAGGCAGAGCTGTTTGTCATGATGGTTCTGAAACTGTTTTTTTTTCCCTTTGTCTTTTGTGTATTGGGAATTCCATCAGTTTGTATTGCAGAGTGGAGAGTACTGAAGGAATTGATTTATTGCTGCTGCAGTTGATTTGCTGCTTGCTAGGTAACAACAGTATGAAGTTGATCCTAAGTGTTTTGGGATTTTTATGAGTAAAAGGCTTTCACACTGAGTTACTACTATCAAAAGAATTCAGTTTTATAACTGAATAACATTTACCTTCTTTAAGGGTTGTTGCCTAAATACGCTTACAAGTACTTCAAAATCAGAAAAGAAAATCCTTAAGAGAATTAGAAACTTTAATTTGCTGGAAATAGTGCGAGGTCCATGTTTTGGAATTTGTAATGTCCATCCCAGCTTGAAATTTTGTTAAATTCTTAGATCCTCTCTGTATTCCTGATTTATTACAACAAATAGTAAAAACATAAAGTGTTTAGATGTTCTTGGCCTTTATTTGTTCATGTCTATCCTGATAATCTTTAGAGTACCAAAAGTGCGTTTTGATAGTAGTGCTTCTAGCATGTGGTTAGGTTTATAATTTGACAAGTTGTTGATCATGTCTGTTCTTCTCCCTTTCCTCCTCCCCACAAATCTGTGTCTTGCTGTTTTTTATTGTTTGTTTTTGTTTTAGAAAGAGGACCACTTATATATGAACAACTTTCACAAACAGTCGAAGAAGTATTTAACAGTCTGACTGCCAAACATCCCGAGTACCGAAATTGTGGCAATTCACTAGCTGCTTTCATCATTGTAAAAGGCAAGTCTGTTTTGTGGGTATTGGGGAGTGGAAAACCTAGGCTGTGTTCCCAGAGAGCCCTGGGGCACACATTTCTGATCGGGTAAATAAATGCAAAGCGAAGGGTAGATATCCTTCTTTGACATACTCTACTTTGGTGGCTCTGTCACATGTGACTGCTATGGCCATGCAAATATTCAAGACCTACATAAATGTTTTCTGGTGCTGCCTCAAGGAGGAATAGGGCTGTATGGACCAGGACAGGCCAGGACAGGTGGATATGCCTTGAAGGAAGCTGCACTCTATGGGGAGTCCACACAGGAGCAGGCTTCTGGCAGGAGCTGTGGTCCACAGAGAGTAGCCCACACTGGAGCAGGTTTTCTAGCAGGACCTGTGGCCCCATGGGGGACCTGCAATGGAGCAATGTGCTCCCAAGGACTGCACTCTTTGGAAAGGACCCACGCTGGACCAGTTCCTGAAGAACTGCAGGCGGTGGGAAGGACGCAGGCTGGAGTGATAAGTGAAGGGTTGTATCCTTTGGGAGGGACCCTGTACTGGATCAGGGAAGGAGCGTGGGGTGGAAGGATTAACAGAGGCAAAGTGTTAGGAACTGATGCTTCCCCATACCCGTGTACCACTCGGGTGGGAAGGAGGGGAGGTAGAAGAGTCAGGAGTGAAGTTGAGCCTGGGAGGAAGGGGAAGTAGGGGGAAGGTGGTTTTAGTTTTTGTTTTGTTTCTTGCTGTTCTATTCCAATTGTCAATAAAGTGAAGTGTATTTTGTACATGATGGTAAATGGCAAGCAACCCCTCTGTTCTTATTTAGACTTACAAGCTTCTTCATTTAGTTTTTTGTAGAATCAGAATCATATAGGTTGGAAAAGACCATTAAGATGGAGTCCAACCTGCTGAGGGACAGAGGACATGAGAGAGCAGCTTGGTTGGCATGTGCTAGCCAGACAAGGTTAAACGACCACAGTCGCATGAAAATGGATGTTTTCTTTCTAGGTGGGCACCATGAAGTTGTAGCTCTAGCAACAGGAGAATGTAATTACAGTCAAGGCCTTCAAGCTGGTGGAAGAGTGCTGCATGATAGCCACGCCATTGTTACTGCAAGACGCTCGCTACTAAGGTGAGAATGTTTGTATGAGATGCTACCAGTTTTACTTTTGCAAATGTAAATACATAAATGCACTTCCATTTTATAGTAAGTGTGTTCTGGATTATTTTCAAATCCCATGAATTAAATGTGAATGTCCGGGTATTTGTAAGCAAAATGGTGTTTCCCAGATTTGCTGCTACTCAGTACTTTCTTTTGTAACTTAACTCTTTCTTTTAGATACTTTTATAGACATCTTCTGCTGTTCTATAGTGAAAATCCAGTGAGGAGAAAGGAATCCATATTTTGCACAACACCAGGCTCAAAGCTGCTTAGCCTCAAGCAAAATACAACTGTCATTCTCTACATGAATCAGCTTCCAAAAGGAACTGCTCAGTTAAAATCACACATGTAAGTACCTTGGTATTTTCAGAAATGTAGTGGAAGATTAATTTGTTTACATTGTGAGTGTGGAAAATACGCATTATTACATGTTTCTGAGATTGGGGAGGACTATTCTGTTTGGTTGTTTTTTTTCTCATGGTTTGGAAGTGTTAATGTACAGGGTGGTAGCGATAAGTGTCTGAGATGCAGCTCAACGTGACAGTACAAAAAACTTCTACATGGGTGTTTGCTTGAGGATGATGCTTTTTTATTATAGATACCTGTTTAGCTGTTAACCCTCTCCCAAGATACTATTAAAATACTAATAAATCATTAATTTAACCACTGAGCCAGTAGTGGTGGTAACTTAATGTCATCCTTTCCACCACAGGACTAGAGTATAAAAAGCTTTGAATTGAAACAATAGGCTCCTGCTCTGCTTTGTAGAAAAAAGGTAAAGAGAGAAACTTGATGGGACAAATACACTCTTATGCTTATCTTTACACTTCTAGATTTAGCTACATTTATGAAAGTGTTTTTTTTTTTTTAGTTTTGACATTTACAGCAGCACTTGCTGAGTTGCCTAGTTATTACAAATGTTATTTTGTATCCTTTATAGAGGTACTGTGGAATAATGTCCCTGAAAGCCATACAGTCATAGCTTTTTTTTATATGTACAAGATGGGTAGCTGCTTTCATACTGTCTCTGGGAGTGTTAGAAAGGCAGTCTTGTGAACTGGAAGTCACAGCCACTTGATTGCACATTGTGCTGACTGGAAACGAGCGTTGAGAAGGTTTTTGATTACTTTCAGTGTCATAGCCCGCTATTACAAAGAAGTGGTTCATGAGACTAGATGCAGTTTGTAAGCTACTCTAATAGTTGACAGATTGCAGATTCAGCACTTTCTCTTGCTTTCTCTCCGTTCTGGTCCGTGCTCTCTTGAGACAAACTCTGGGGAGTATTTTCTTCTAATACAGCAGAGTAGCTCATGTACAGCGTTATTTAAAGATAGTTCTTAGAAGGAAGCTACTCACAAGTAATCCATTGAGCAGGAAAATGTGGCCACATATTAAGGCATGGTACTATGTTACTTAAGCCAAAATTAAATGGTTGCTTTATAATAATGTAATCAAAAGCACCTTTGATCGTGGCATTAAAAGTTAGGATAAAATTGGGTAGAGTTTGCACAGAACTTAAGGCTTTGACTTTTTATCCCCTTTTATTTAAGGGGAAAGGCTGTGTTAGGCTTGGGAACAACCATTGTTTTATCTCCCTAGTGAGTGTGTTGCATCTCCTTGTTTAAAATACTTTGAGGAATTGCAGTGTAAGTTATGTTTTAAAGGAGATTAACAACCTTAGGGCTGCTTTTTCCCAAGATGAGCAGCCTCCAAGTAACTTCTGTCATAGTGTAAGTAGACACAAAGGATTAGCTTTTTTGCAGCCTATGCTAACCTTTTTAATGTTTGCACAACTGATGGCCAAGATTAGGTCGAATCACTATTCATTAAATAGTGATTTCAGTATTCTTGTCACTTGAGTAACTGAATGCATCTTTTCTAATATTTACAAATATTGAACATAATGTAAAGCCCAGATCTAGTGATACTTGTTTTGAGAAACAGTGTTAGATACCACTTTACAATAATCTCTGAATATTTTCTCACTGAAATTCATTTTCTTATCTTACTGTAGATGTCTCAACCCACAATCTATGTCTGCTTATGAAACTAGTGAAGAACTGAGTCTCCATGTTGTTATAGGAGGCAAGGTATACCTAACTGTTTGTTGGCCAGCCGAAACTGTCACAACACGCAGTATGTCAGCTAGTGACAAATTAACAAAATGGGAAGTGGTTGGCGTTCAGGGAGCGTTGCTGAGTCACTTCATTGAACCAGTATATATCCACAGTATTCTTGTTGGTAAGCTTAATCCAAATTTCAGTGGACTATTTGTATGTTTCATCTTCCAGTTTGATTACATTTTATAAAACATGAACTAAACCAAGATGGTTCTTTCAAGAATTACAGTAATTTTCTGAAAAGATACTAAGTGTGTGTATTTTTTTTTAACTCATCTTTGAAATGCCGTAATGTAAAACTCAGTCAGGCTCGCTCTTGTGTGATTGTGGGTTTGTTTTGGCTTGCTGGATTGCCCTTTGTATTTCCATTCACACAATGAAATTCAGCACTGTTTTATAACAAATCAAATTTTGGATACTAAGAAGATAATGTGTAAAAACGTTGTGTTAACTGTTCAGCCAGATATGGTGACTTTAAGGTGACAGTGTTCTGCAGTCAGAATATTGGAACTGATTTTTCCAAAGAATATTTTTATGTAGAAGAATGAATATAATGTAAACAAAAAACACACACACACCCCAAAACCCCAAAACTAAAAAAAAAAACCCAAAAAACCCCCAAAGCAGCCAAATATCTGCATACTTGGGTTGTTTATTTGACGTACTTCCATGACTGATCTTGTTTTGTTAAATAGGAAATGGAAATTGCAAGGATACAAGAGGACTAAAATTAGCTATCCGACGGCGTGTTGATGACGCTCTTACATTAAAGCTTCCCATGCCTTACCTGGTCAACAGATCTCATACTTACTTGGTGAATGCTGCACATCCAATTCAAACAGACTTCAAACAGACGTCTCTTAGCTTGAATTGGTCATTGTCAGATATATCGCTGGAGGTTGTGGATGGGTTAGATGGAAGAGCCACTGAAAGGTTAGAGTTTTTCTTTGTTATTTTGGAAGTAATGGTTAGCCTTATTGTTTTGTGCCAGTTCATTGGAGTATTTATTTTTTCTAAGCTATGCATGGAGGCCACGGTATTAGCCAAATGAGAGAGGTTCTCTCATGTGTTAGGTGAATGCAGCCTAAGATTATAAACTGTTTTGTAGATCTTGTAACTTTACAGTGAGATACCAAGATACGAAATTACGTCGTTTTTTGAATTGAGATATCTTTATTCCATTGTCTGTGGTAGTGAATGTTTTAGTTTTCACAGTACATAAAACCAGTTGGCATCCTAGTTCAGATAAATTCTAGTATAAAAATGTTTTTTTGTTGGCTTGTTTAAATTCTCACAGCCTCTGATTTGCGTTAGCTTTGTTCACTGAAAGTGGAAGTAGAACCATATGATTGTGTTCACAAAGCATCAGAGGGGAAAAAAATCCTGTAATGTTCAAAGCAACGTAGCTGTGATGTATTTGTTACTGAGTTTTTTGTTTGGTTTGGTGTTGTTTTGTTTTGGGTTTGTTGTTTGTTTTTGTTTTGTTTTGTTTTTTCCCCTCACTGTAGTTCACCCTTCAAAAGCGGCACTTACATGGCAAGTCGCCTTTGCAAGGCAGCAATGTTTAGTCGTTTCAAATTGCTTGCTAAGGAAGCAAAATGGGATGATTTGCTTCAAGTTGCAACATACCATGAAGCTAAGGTAAGCTGGTACAGGGTTGGGGGAAAATTTTTGTATGGAGCCTCTCGATGGCTATGTTCAAAGCTAGTTTTGTAGCCAAGGGCAACTTTCTGTTTTGCTGAAGACTTCACCTGAACAGCTGGATCCCCTTCATCTCCTCTAATCTTTGCCTGAGAATGTCTCCAGTTGCTGTTTTGAAGTAAAATTAATCTACTTCTTCGAGAGTTAGAATTGAAACATTCTCTGCGAAAATCTGCCATGTTTTGTCTCAGCATGTGGAGGTTGCTGGCCATTTTCCCCACATAAAATGGTTTCATGTTTAAAAGTTTGGGGTTTTTTTTGTTCATATTAGTTTATTTTCAGTCTTACTCTCTATTTATTTCATACGTATGTAGATATTTTTTCTACCATAATGTAGTCTTGTGGGAGGATTCTTATGTCACAGGAGTAGGAAAGTAGGAATTGGTTCATCAGAAGACAGCATTAGGTCTCAGGCTTTCTTTTGTGGTATAAAAACACAGAGAAATTACTTAAAGCAGCTACTGTGATTCTTGATTGCTGTAAACACTCACTCACTTCTCTCCCCAGTTGGAAATATGTAAGCTCATCTTACGTCTCTGTAGTCTTGCAGGTTTTTCCTCTCCTTGATTCAAGAAATGCATTTTATTTCCAGAATTTTTATGTGAAACTTAGGCTTTTATAAAGCACATTTTTTTTTTTTTATTTTTTCCACCTGTCAGAACACCCAAGACACGATTTTTTTAAATGATTCAAAAACTCCTTCAAAATAGGATGCCTTGCTAATTGACTGTTCATCTATTTGTGTTGAATGCAGAGTGTGTTGAATGCAGATTTGCGTTGAATGAGAGTGAATGTTTATTTTCTGTGTAAAGATATTACTGGAACTGACAAGATACTGGAAAAAATTGTGTTTAACAGAACAATTATCTTCCCAGTAAATGGCCAAACATATAAAAAGAGTATGTTTTTAGAGTCTGTAATACTTTCTCTGGCTGTCAGCAACTGAGGGAACTGTAAGACTTGTAGGTATTGTCTTCCTCAAGATTTGTGCTTGTTCGCATTATATGCTGGTAGTAAAGAACACAGATCTCTGTAACCATCATTCTTCTAATACCTTCTTTCTTATTTAATATTTCCTTTTTTTTAATTTTTTTCTTTTTTTAGACTAAATCTGAATCATACCAAGAAGCTAAAAACTTGCTGCAAAGCTACTTACAGCAGCACAGTTACGGATCCTGGATTGTGAAGTCTCCACATATCGAACAGTTCAGTGACTGATATTTAACTGTAGGGTTTGTATTTTCAGCAAGAAAATCATTCCAGAGCTGCTTCTTGTCAACTTAAATACTGTTATTAAACCACCTGTAACAGGTTAGTCACTTCCAAAAGCTGTCTCATAGGTAGGAGTATCTAACAGCTTTGCAAATCAGATTTGGTTTGCCCCCCAGTGCCACCTCATTTCTGCTCACCCCCCCCTCTCCTCTGTACCCTGTGGAGTTATTAACATGATTTTTTTCCTGTTAGTTTCAGGGTTGCTGCATATTGATTTTTTCTTTTTCCCTGCCTTTTTCATATCATACCAGTGTGAGCAGCTGTTAAGTTACGTAGTGTTTTCATACATCAGTAGTAGTATAGTGTTGTAGTCATGTTTCAGCTGCTTATTCTAAGAGGTTTCCAAAATAAAACCTCCTTCTGGTATGGTGTGTAGTTCTTGTTGTTGTTGTTGTTGTTGTTTTAATCTGATTTTTCTAACTAGTATGTGGAGTCTTTACTGGAGATGATCTTAAATTGAAATGCAAGTTGTTGAAACTCACTGACTTTTTACTACTTTGTCTGTGATGTTTTTTTTGGTACTGCTATTTTGTTTTCTGTTACTATCTTTTAACTTGGTTCATGGTGGGTTTTTTTTTTTGTTGTGTTTTGCGCTACGTGTGCCACATAGTATTTGCTCCCTGTAATGTTTCCTGTGTAAGAATGCTCGAGAATGGCTGGAGCGTAGTATTGCCTTTTTTTCAGGGATATTAAAACTTCAATAAATTTCCTTGACAATGTGTTAGCTATATGTGTACATGTCATGAGTGACATACATGTTAAACCTGACATACCATGTAACATACCTGCAACATGCCACATGTGTTAGTGCTTTATACACTTCTGAAGCATTTTTCTGTATGGCCTTGGATTTTTGCTGAGACATTGTCACGAAGGTGTTTTCTGTAGTTAAGCTAGAAGCCTGAAATATGTACAAGTAACTGTCCTTTTTTTGTGTACTTCAGCCGTTTTATGAATTGAACAGCCAACCGCGACATGTGTTAAACTTGGTTTCCTTCTTAGGAGGAGAGAGGTTCTGTTAAAATCATGTGTTGTGCTGAGCACGGTAGCTGTATCCTTGAGGCGTGAGTTGATGACAACAGTATGGATCCAGTGCTTGTATATGGGTTGTTCTTTGAATAAGTAACAGCATGTACAGAATGCACTGAGCTCATAAATGTAAGCACATAGGTGTTCTAGCCATGTTTTTCCTTAGCTACTTCAGTAGTTCCAAAACATATGATTCTACAAGTTTGAGAGAAGCAAGAGTGCTGTGGTTCCAGTAATGATGCTGAAGATGTATTACCGACAGGTACATGCACACAGAGCATGTAGGCATCATATGTATATGCATACAAACGTGGCTGGCTGCACAGACTGAAAGCAGGTATGTGAACATGAGCAGCACCAGCAGCCTCCACTTGAGAGCTTGGCCTCTCCTCTTTCTGCTTGAGAAGCATGGAGGTCCACTGGTGAAAGTATAAATACACATGCAGGTATAGTGGTGTGTATGTGTGCATATTCTCTCTATATAGACACCCCTGCTGTACCTATGCACATGTCACATTACATCATGTGTCAGATGTCACACTTCCCATGTCACACCAGTGTCAGAAAAATAATACATATGCCACATGTCATATGTCAGTGTCCCATATATGTCCCATAGATGTTACAAACTACATGTGTGTTGTGTGGCACACGTCATGGCACGGCACATCTCACAATTTGATATTAAAGCTGTGGGCTCAAGCAGGAGAAGATGGCTCAGGAAATTCATTATTTTAAGAAGTTCTGCTGAGGATTTTTAAGACTTGCAGGAAAAGGTATGTACAGTAAAATTTACCTTGCTATGCATTTTCAGAAGCTTTCGGTACAATACCCTTTTTCTCTAAAGATTTCTTCTAAACCTTGAGCAAATGCAGGAGCCAATCCTGCAGCTGCTATTTAAGTATATGCACCTACATGTAGTTGTAAATCTGACAGGCAGGGAGAGTTTATTTGCCATATGTAGAATTTATGTTTTAACTAGCTTTATATCATAGGCTCAGAGCTTGCTGTGTCTTTAAATATTTTCTGACTTCGTTTAAAGGAGATTTTTTTCATTCTTTTGCATGTTGCTTTTAAGCATTTATCAAATAAGAAGGAAGCAATGTAATGAGAAGCATTATTCTACAAAGATTGACAAGGTTGAAAGAATTTTTACAGATTTCTTGCCTTTTTTCTCACCACCTGTGTTACGCTGTATTTAGGTATAACTGTTACTTCAGGCTGTCATTTGGAAGGCATCTGGTTCGAGCTGAGGGTGGAGCTGCTCTGTTTGTGGTGGGATGGATGACAGTTTTTTTGCTTTTCTGAGTTTTTGTGGGTGGGGACAGAGCACTCTTCACTGCAGGAAGAGAAGTAGAGTAGCAGATACCAGTGCTGTAAGTATTTTCCCAATTTTGGCAGAAAGCTATCATTAATGCCTATTTTCTCTTTTCAGCATTCAAGAAAAGTGCTGGGTTTTCCAGTGTTAGTCTGTTTTTAAGTATGACCTGAAATACTTCATAACACACCCACCAGCAAAACACATCAAAGACTAAATTGTAGGCTGATAACTATTGTAGTTGGCTTACTTTGATCAGTTACGGGTTTGTATTGTTAGTATTGAGTGGTGGGGTTTGGATTGCAAAAGATAGTCCTCTTAGTTGTTTCTTTCTGCATAAAACTTACATGAGTGACTCCATCTTCATTTGAAGTAAGTACACTTCTGGGTTTCCAGAAAAAGGTTTTTGTGACTACTGAAGGCAGCATGTGCTCACATGGATTTATACATTAGTCATCAATTTGATGTCAGTTGTTGCTAGAAATGTTTCCCTGTCTCCGAAGGTTTTTTTTGAGAACTACATGTTTCACCTACAGAAACAAGAAGTATGTATCCTGCAAAAAAGTACCGCAGAAAGCACACATAGCTAAAGAGAACAGCTCCCAAAAAAAAGTTGGGGGTTTCTTTTTGGGAGAACCAGTTTGGCTCTATTACTTCTATACCTCGTGCTACATGCTAGTGGAAACTGTTTTGAGGTGGGTTTTTTTTGGTGTGTTTTTTTTTTAATTGCTTTAGAATGGTTATGTACAGGTGTCTTCCTTTGAGTCTGGTCCTGTACACTTGTGTATTGGTAAATGCCTTTTTTTTTGGGGGGGGGGGGTGTGGTGGTGTTTATTGTGTTTAAAAAAAAAAAAAAAGCAGTGAAAAAGAGAGTATAGTTTAACAATGAAGACTCAAGACATGATTTTTATAAGTTACTGAAATTTATTTAATATAATCTACACGGAACTTTTAATAGTTTGGTTTTGTTTTGTTCTGTTTTAATAAATAGTTGTCTCTCAAGTTGATTGACAAAGTGAGAACCAGTTAGTTTTCCAAAATACATTTTGAGCCCGTAGGGCTTACCACAAGGATCAAATGTGATCTTAGAACAGACTCTCTTATCACCCAGACTAAGAACCTAGAGTGGTCCCAAAATGGGCAGCAAGCTAGTAAGCCATAGGGCAAAATACATAAATTAGTCATAATTTAGTATTTAAATAAATAATGTAGCAGTAAAAGTGGTTATCTACTTATTTTAGCATAGATCTCAGAAAGTTGCTCAGATCTTGGTGAAATGCAGGAAACTTCTTCTTGTCATTAGCTTCACAGATCTTGCATCCACTGCCTTGGGGAATTAGGTCCTGCAATACAGATATTTTTGTTGATTGGTGGTAGCTCTCTTGTCAGCTAGTTTTAGCAGTAAAACATCAACTTAAAAGAACCTTTAGTATTTTGGGGGATTGGCTTTTTTCAGTTGGCAAGTCTTAAGGGATGATATGATGAAGCAGCTGCTTACAAAGGAGACTTTTGTAAATGAAAGAATACAATAAGCTGAACAAATTCACTCTCTATGATAAATACTGCAGCAGAGGCAAATTTTTAATTTTTTTTCTTTTTTTTTTGACTAGGTAAAAAGGTTGCCTACCATAAGACCCTGGAGATTCTTCTGGATATTTTGGAGATTATCAACATCCTCATCTTCAATCTCATTCTCCAAGGTGCCCATTTCTGTCAGGTAGCATTGTAAAGTTTGCCAGCTGCACTCCTAAAACAGTCAGAAAAATAATTATTTTTATATGTGTATATATTTCCTGAGGACAATTGATTCGGTTTAAAAAAATCTCAATTGCCTGTTGTTTTTATCCTTATATTGGGAATTAAGCTATTGGTTTTCTGCAATGTTTAGTTCATTTGTTACCCTTAATTTGTATTGTAAGAAGTTACACGTTTCCTCAGTTCTATGATAGTTTATTGTAGCTTTTGAAAAATGAGGAGTCTTCCAGGACACTCAGAACATCTCTTGGGAACACAAAGCTGTAGTTTTTGCTCATAAACCAAATGAGCAAATTGGTCTTGCTTGTCATGTGGGAATCATGTCTTAGCAAAAGCATTTATAGTCAAATCCTTTGTCAGTTTTGTAGTGGCCTTTTTAGAGCCATCTTCAGTTAATGCACTTTGGTTGTTTTATCTAATGTCCGCATCTGATCTGGCTTTTGAATATGTTAACTTTACGCATCGCTCTTACAGGCTATTTCATCACTTGGTGACAATATGTTACTAATCAGCCTCGTGCATTTGCTCTTAAGCACTGGAGCTCTGAGATAGCAACATCTAGATGTTGCCAGTGATGAGAAAAATGACTCAGATAAGGAAGTGGTTGCAGAATCTGGTTTTAAATCTTCACTGAAACAAAATTATTGTGAAGTGAGAATTCTTCTGGATTTGAAACTTCTTTGTAGGTTCAAAGTAGTTAACATTTAACTTCTGTAAGGATTTCTACTTCCCAATACTAAATAACCTGGTGCTCTTGTTCATGGTCTACTTGCACACTGAATTAAACAGGAAAGTACTACAGGTCAGCAGCCTGTCCATGATGAATAGTCTGTGGTAAAGCTGTACTTAGGACACAGTCTGCCGTCTGGTGTGCAATTTTTTAGAAAGAAGCAACCGCAATGATAGTATTCTTGTGGAACTAAGTCTTGGGTATTAACTAAGTACCATAAACCGTGAATATATAGCTAATATATTCAGAATGGCTTGGTAAAGTTTTGTTCTTGAAGAGAATGCGGTAGAGCATATCTGAGTTTGATCACTGGTGGGACATAGAAGGCCTACAGTGTCTTAAACAGAACCTACTAGTAGCTCTGCATCTAGTCTAGATAAAACATGGGCACTATAGCCTACTGTAAAGCTTGTACAATGTTTAAATAGTTCAGAAAACATTTTTTCCTGTGAATTTGACCATGTATTAAGCAGGATGAATAGGGGGGGGATTCATTTTATGTTACATATTGCGCAGAGCAATGAGGTAATGTATGTCAAACAGTGTTTGAGAATACAAATCAAAAGCAGAAGTGTCTTCAGGAAACCACACTCCCTACACTGAATTCAGACTCTACAGATGTGTGCCCTTCTGATAAATTAATTTGGTATAGTTCAATAATCTATCATTTTAAAGTAGCTATACTTCAGAAATTCTTCGGAAAACAGTTAGTTTAAACTCACCTGTTTCTCATTTGGTGTGTAAAGGTCAAGATGAATCTTCTGTAGAGAAGGGGGAGAAAAAGTTAAATTTTCTGAAAAAAATGCATAGGAAAAAGTAAACAGAAAAGATAAGCAGAAGAGGATCTTATAATAAAAGAAAATCAACGACTTACATCCTTGCTTTTTTCCAGGAATTTTAAATCGCTTATTAAAGCTCTAAGAAGGCGCACTTTTTCTGTTGATAGAGGTGCTCCATCAGCTGCAGTCATAAGCATCGCTGCTGAAATACAGCTCAAGATCAGTAGTTTGCACATCATGTCAGTGTTCTGATTATCTATATGCTAGTATTTGAGTTGTGGTGTGTGATAAGAGCTGATAAGTTGTCATTAAGCTGTTTAGTGTATTTATACTCTTCTTTGTTGGGGGGGAAAAAGATGGGGGCGTCATGTAAAAGAGGTTTTATTACACATTTTTTCATATGTTCTACCTGTATGGCAAGAATCATTACTTTTGTTTTTCCTCCCCTGATGACACTTTGGAATTTTTATAAAGCAAGAGGGATTTTACCTACATTCACGGCTGTCAGAGAAGCCCACACTCACTTTGGGCAATCTCTCTTTGTGCTTTCTGCATGAAACACTTTTTCCCTCTTGTGCTGTCCCACTCCCCCATAGAATATGCCATAGAATATACTAGTGCCATGTGAAATGTTGTTCTAAATTTGTATAATTTAGCCTTTTTGTCCATCTATCTGTATATATTTATCTTTTCACAAATCCTGTGGCATTATTTAAGGGAAGAAGAAAGAAGCATTCTCGTCTTAGCAATTGTTGATTAAACAACAGGAAGAAAGTTGGCTTCCTGTCTGAAGGTGGTTTTACCTATCATCTTTTGCAAAGGCAGCATAAGCTTAGGTGCGTATGTAAGTCAGTCTTTACACCATCAAATTTAAAGTATTTTTGGGGAATAAAACCCCAGACAACCCAAAAAACCCCAAAACAACAAACTTCCATCAGGATTCTTTGCTTGGGGATGTTAAACCATTTTTTCTTACTGCGTATCTTAATGCTGCTCTTTCTTCCTTGTCTGCACCTTTCACTTTTCTCCAGCCTACAATGAAAATGCACTGCTTTTTAAAATATTGACAGATTTTCTTACTGATACCTAACCCACTGCATGTTGTGGTCTGCATCACAGTGCTGAAGGTGAGAGTAAGCAGTCATTTGACACTGAACTGCTTTTCTGGTTCAGAGCTCTGTTGGCTGGAAAGATGTAAAGTGTTTAAAATTCCTTATTTTCTTCATTTTGAGTGTAGTTCTGAGCCAAATACTCCTGCTGCTGCCAAGGAGTCTCTAATGTTATGTGAAATGGGGTTCTTCTACTCAGTGAATTTAGCTGCTGAAGCTGTGTGGAATAAATTCGGGGTTTGCATGCTACTGTGGTTTGAAGTTTGGTAGCATTCAGCATGAGCAGGACTGGGTGGATAACTGTTTCACCCACCATTGCATGTAAAGCTACATGTGGAAACGTACTTTACATGCTCTGATCATGTAATCTGAGGGGGAGTGGATCTGTTCAAAGTTGGTTAGACTATGATTTTGCTTGGGCTAAGTAGAGTCCGTTACTATAATTCTTTTTATTAGTGTTAATTAGCAGTGCGATTCCAGCTCTTGGAGAACTTGGACTTCGTTTCCTGGTTTTGAAATAAGTGCAAACATTTAGTTTGTAAATCTGAAGTCCTAGTAGCTATTATAGCTTGCAATATATAGTATTTGTGCAGTTTGAAACTTTTTCTGGCAATGTATCTTTTTGTCTCTTGTATTTATTCTTGATAGTGACTAATTTCAAACAGGAGTTATAACTGCAGAGGCGACCTGCAGGGTATTGGGTCGTCAGCTTTTTCTCCAGGGTTCTGTTAAAGTTAGGTCATTGTATTCAAGGTTTTCAGTTGTTTGGTTTAAGTTAACGTGTTTTGGGCTGTGTAAAGTTTGAAGAAATATCTTGGTAGTGAGCACGAGACATTTTTGTTTGTAGTTAGTGCTTACTGTTTTCAGCACTATTCAGTCTTTCTTGTGCTAGCTCTATAAAACTACGTTTGGAAGCACTGGATTTGAGGTTCTGAATCTTGACAACTTCCTGGAGTAGTTCTTAGCAGTTGGAGGTAGCTCCAAGCACTTCCTTAGCGCTGGAGGGTTGGGGCTATTTTCTATCAGTTCTTAAAATACAACACAGCCAGGACTGGATCATTACTTTATTTTCCCAGTGTTCTCCTGTTTTCTTTCGCAAGTATTGGAGAATTAAAAAAAAACAAAACAAAAAAAAAAAAAAAAAAAAAAAAAAAACCAAAAAAAAAAACCACCCCAAGAAACACCAAACCAAACCAAAAACCCCAAAATAAACCAACAAAAAAGCCTGAGCCATCTGTCAAGTTTTTCAGCAAGTTTGCAGATAGGTCTGGTAAAGAACACTGTTCAGGGAGCTAGCTCCCATGCATGCCTGGCTTTTAAGAACGTTTTCCTCTGGAGCCCTTTATAGGCCAGAGCATATAAAACTACAGTTTTAGTGTAGTCTATGTGTAACTGAAATCAGATCAGATTGTCTGTTACTTGTTTTCAAAGACTAAAAGAGGTTTGCATTTCAAGGGGGGGGGGAATATCTGAATATGCAGTATTTCATAAATTGTGTACAGGTGTTTGAGTCATTAATTTTCCTGTAAGACTTTGCTGCAGGCTTTGTGGTCCAGTGGGAGAAAGCAACAGATCTTGTCTTGACCATTTTTATTGGATGCGCCAGGTGAGGGGGAAATGGCTTGGAGTATATTGATAAACTCAGGAACAGCACAAACTTAGTTAATGTTAACACTCAACTTAATTATACCTTAAGTTTTGGGAGTCCTGCTTACAAGTTTTCATCTTCACTGTGCTAGCTAAGGAGTTTCTAAAGTGTTTAGATTGCCCTTACAGGCTGTTCTGTCTTTACTGTGTATGTGTAAGACAAACCAAATCTGACCACAAGTAGTAAAAAGAAGGTGAATCTACAGGGACAAAGGTTCATGGTCATGGTACTAGTCAGACCATAGGTGGGTTGTACAGTATCCTTTGTGTCTCTGGTATGCTGACATGATGGTGTAAGCCCCCCACCAATTCCCTGCAGTACATTTGAATAGATTTGTGTCCAGAATATCTTCTTCTTCTTTGAATTCATTTTTTCTTACTTGCATATTTTTAATCTAAGTGCTGTCTGTCAGATAGTAGTTGAGTGTATGCTTAGAGGCTCATATACTTTCAGAGGGGGGTAGCTTTTTCGGACAAGAGTATGCTCATGTGCTGTAACTTTTAAGTACAATAATATTTCTCCCTGTATGGTGTTGGACTTTTGGTGGTGGTCAGATTTCAGTAATTACACTCAGTCTGCACTCATATTTATTACCAAGCAAGGAATTACTTAAGGGTTTACTCAGAAGTATGGTTATTTAGAAAGCCCTCACAGCTTCACCACGGAATTGACTGCATAATAACAGGAAATAAAATGACTCCTTTAAGTTGGCTTGGAATCATGCATGGTAAAGTAGTGCTGCCAGTGCTGAACCCCCAAAATCCTGGCCTTAAAAAGTGTTGATGATAGGTGCTAGTGACCATGTCAGACTGTGGGTTTCTTGGTTTGGTTTTGGTTTTAATGCACAATTATGAAAGGTTAGTTGATTTATCTGGTTTTCTTTCTAAATAAAATACTGTTATACTAAATCAACATTATAAGAAAAACACTGTAATATGCAACATACCTGAAAGGCTTGGAGGAACGCTTTAAAAGCGTCACCTACATTTTCAAGGAAGATTAATTGGCAGTAAAGCAAGTATGTAAAAGGCAAACAGTGGTTTTGGATGGGGGATCTGGGAAGAGAGAAGAATGTTTGTGTCTTGCTGTTGTTTTGTTTTCAAGTTTTTGTAGTACTTGTGCCAAATAAGGGCTTATTTTCTCTTACAGAAAACAACTAAAATTAAAAGATACGACCTGTACAACTTCAAAGTCTGGAAAATTTTTTGCATAGAATCTGACTCCTCTCAGTTCAGAATAACATTTTTTGTGTCTTTCTGAACTGAAAGCTTGCTTTTTTTTTCCTTCCCCCCTCCTGCATACCTGATGACTGGTGAATTTTGGAGAGTAGTTTTGGTTTCATTGAGGTATTAGGCTTGTTGGATCTTGTTGGATCAAGGTGCTATCAAGGTGCTTGCCTCCTTTCTTCATCCCCAGAACAAACTAGTATTCAGCTAGAGTCACTGTGAATGTTTTGATTGTTATGCTTTAGTTCAGTGCAGTTGTTTTTCAGACTCCTACTATAGTAGCATACTTTTACAAGATTACTTTCAGTAGTGTTGTAGGAACCGCAACAGAGTTTGTGTCTGATGAAGGTGATAACCAGTAATTTGTGATCATGGTCTCTTGATTTAACTCTTTCTAACAGTTAACAGTTTTCCTAACAGTTCTTTCTTAACAGTTACCTTTTGTTTCAGATCTCATTATTCTAAGCAATAACCTGTAGAAAATGAGCCTTTCCTTACTCTGCTCACTAGGGAGATTTGTGTATAAACATGAAGTGAAGATTTGAGTAAAAGGTTGAGTGGCTTAAATTCATTTGAATTTAAGCTATCAAAAGGAGATAGCCACTTCTTTCTTCAGCCTTTTCTCAGACTTTCTCTTCCGTCAAGTGGTAGCAGATGTTCATGATTCTGTCTGCATTTAAGAAATGGAAAATTAATTTTATTAAAGAGATTAATAACAAGAGACTAAAAATTTAAGAAAAAAAAGGTACTAAACTGTGTGAGTTTAATACACCCTGTAAAATGGAGCACTTGCTTCCCAAGTCCCTTTAATCCTAAAATTCAAAACCTCTAACCTGTTGAATAGGTGACTGCTGTATTTTCTGTTGAGCAAGAACAACCAGGAAAAAGTATTTAATTTTTCTTCATTGTTTGCTTCTGATGGGATTATAGCATGAATTCTGCTGATTCACCAGTGCACGTGGTATCATCACTGCGATAATAAAAGATGATGCGGGAAAGTATTTTTTGGATGGCTTGTTGACAAGAGGAAATGAAGCAAGGGGTAAAAGAGGAAGCAAGGAGTTGCCATATTGGATTAGAATAGTGGTTTTAACTAGTTGAATGTTGTCCCTGATTAGGGCAAGTACCCACTGTTTCAGGAGAAAGTGCCAAAAAAATCCCCAAAGTGAGTAATTCGTAGAGTGGATTTTTACTGTGAGAATATCTGTGTGGTTTTTGGCTTTGGGGGTTTTGTGAGTTTTTTTGGGGGGTTGTTTTTGTTTGTTTGTGGATTTTTTGTTTGTTTCTTAGGTTGTCTTTTTTTGGGAAAGCTTTTTTGGGAAAGCTTTTGGTTTTAGAGCGTTAACTAAAATGTTCTGAAAATAGTTGACAATTGGGAGTCTCTTCGCAGAAGCGTTGGAAGTAATTTTTCATTGAAATGACCAACATTGAGAGGGAAAGCCTATTTAAAAAAAAAAAGTTCTAATAATCATAAAGTCCTTAGGGGGAAAGTAATCTTTCCTGTCTGCCACGTGAGTTTTCATCCTCCTGAGAGTCTTACTTGTAGTTGTTTAATAGGTGTGCATTTAGTTAAGGTATGGGATGATGGACTTACGGGAACCTTTGTGTTTCCTGTCACCATAGTTAGCATCAGCTAGGCGCGTTCTCTCCAGCAGTATCCTGAGATCTCACAGTATAGGTCTCTCACCTCTGCATATGTAGGCAGTCATGAATCTGCCTTGTGCCCAGCTGTGCAGCTTGAGTTTCATTTCAGAGAAATAGTGTCTTGCCATACGTGTCTACTCAGTCTATTTTTTTTCAGTGCGTGAATTGGCTCATAAATCTTGGTGATGATGCTGGTTCTTCTTCGAGAGGTTAAGAACCATCTCTAACTGAAATTTTCAAGGCAAGCTTCACTGACTGTATAGCGTTTGATGTACTTGCCATTACCAGATTTATTGTTGGCAACAGTGTGTTTTGATTATTCATTTTTCTGTGTATAAGTCACCAAAGATGGTTGGTGATTGTTTATCTGCATTGACTAGTAAAAAGCAACAACAGAAAAAAGCAACAACAGAAATGAAGGATGAGGGGAAGGGTCTCAAGAGCCAGAGGCTGTGTCACCACTGTCCCTGGGAACGTTACAGAGCAAGTCTTTGAGGACTTGAAGGGCAGAGAGGTAACTGCCAGTGGAGCAGTTTTGATTTATGAAAGGGCACCTTCAGCTTTACTAGCCTGATTGTTTTCTGTAATTAAATGATTGATTCCATGTGTGAGGGGAGAGCAGTGGGTGTTGCTTATGTCAGCTTTAGGAAGTACAGTTGCTGATGGTATCCTTTCAAGATAATGGAGATATGGGCTGGATAGGACTGTGGAGTGGGTGGAAAAAGCATCTAATTGGGGATGTTTATAAATATAATGCAGTTAGGTCATTACGATAAAAGCAGCTTCTTCATTACACATGAAGAGCAGCAAGAGAAATTAAGAATCTTTTTAAAATGTAAACTTACTAAGGTTATGAACGTCATAGTGTGTTTGTGCTATGGTAAAATTTGGGATGATTTCAAGTCTGGATGAGAAAATTAAATACTGTGAGAGTTAGAGCTTAATGTAAAGTAAGTAGGATTGATTAATAAAGGGTAAGGATTAGGCCTGGATGGTAATACAGGTTAAGATGGTGTGCTGTATGTGCAGAGTAAATAGTTGAATTTTTGGAAGATTTCTGGGTGAACTTGAATGACTTCTTTTTGTTCAGATGTAATCTGTTGTCAGTAGTTCAAACATACATTTACAAGGATGATTAGTCCCTTTTGTTTGTTTTTAACTTTTGTATCCAAATAGATTTTTTTTTTAAGAGCTGCCTCCACAGTTAAGTGTTGCCAGGGTCAAAACATCAGTTACCAATTTTGTCTTAGTTGAATGTACACCAAACCAGCTATAAGTGTTCCTGATACACCCACAAAGTTATACAAGTGTTAACCTCTACTAGTTTTGTTTCACACTTCTTTTTAGGTGAACTGTAGAGACCAATACAAACGCGCTGCTGATCAGACAGTTCTGTGAGTTTAGTGATTTTGTTGGCATATGGGTGGAAAACTAAGTCCTTTAGGTTCTTGCTGTTTCTGATCTAGACCTAGGTGGTGTGTGTTTTTCTGTCTGCTTAAGAAAAGGGAAAGCAAAATGAAGGTATTCTGAAGAGCAGAAGTCAGAACATTGTTCTTGAATGGCGTCACCATGGGTTAACTATTATTGGTGCAGTGTGATAGGGAGGAACTACAGAGTGAAAGTGTCATGAACCCTTTGGGATTTTTTGCAAAGATTCTCTCTATGGTTGTTGTATAATTATTTGTTGTTAGAATGTATATCAAAACTCATCAATACTCTAGATGGTGTTTTAGATATGTTACCTTTAGGACTAAGCTGTTAGCCACCAATACAAGTGCCCTGGTCAAACTGAGACAAAGAGGTGCTTTGCTGAGGCTGGAAAGAAACCAAGATCTGGCAAACACAGTAGGTAGCTCAAATTGGAACAAGTCTTGTTTTCATTTTGGAATGGGGGAGGTCACTTAAAAGAGTAGGTACACTCTGTACTGAGAGGTAGAGTGCTTACTTCCTTACTTTCCTTTCAGAAGCCAGTAAAGGCTTTAATGTTTTAAGGGCAGAATCAGTCTGTGGTGTCTCCCAGGAGTCCCACTTTACTGGATGGTGAGTTGTGTCAAAAGTTGAAGAAACTTTCATCTAATAGCCAGTAGCAACCTCACGTGAAAACCTGTTGAGCCATTTGCTGTCACTGCGCAAACTCTGACCTTGATTGCTCCTTCAAACACTTCAGGAACATAGCACAGAATACTTTTGAGTCTCTCTAGAAAAATTTTAAGTTACCATTCTGAAATATGCAATTACTGTATTTTATCTCAAGTGAGACACTGGGTGATACAGAGCTCACAGCTCTCTTCTTAAATACTGCTTGTTAGTTGTGTAACAAGAAAAAACAACTAGGAAAGGCTGCGATAGTAATTCTTGAAGTTGAACTTCATGTGCCTTTAGCCAGTGCCAATGAGTGCTGTCATCATGCATGTGCAAAACCAGACCAGTTGGGATAGACGAGCTTAGTGAAATACTCTATGATCTATGAAGAAAAGAGGAAATGTGTTGTGCGTTCCCCAAAGCGTCCCAGAAATATAATTAAATGGCAGGTGACTTTGTATCTTACCCAAATAAGACAAGTCTTCGACAGATTATTTTGTGAGACAGATAGGCATGCATTCCTTTAAAAAAACATGTTAGCAGTTTAAGGTTCTAGTACTGTAGTAGATAGATTTAAATCCCAAGTGTTTTTTCAGAGCAATTTGCCTGAGCTGCAGGCTTGAGTGTCTTTGCCCATCTTGCTTCTTTGTACGGTTGCTGGTGAGCTTGAAATATGATAGGGGGATGGACTTGCGCCTGGTTTTGCAGTGATCGGGGAAGGCAGATGAGATATTGTCAAGATGGACAAGGACCAAAGCATGGACACCAGCTGGCTTTTATGGGTAGGTGCAAGCAGAGTTCTAAACAGAGAAAATACAATTGCCTGATACTATTGCTTTGGCTAGTGCTGCTCTCTGACTTCTCGGCCTTTCTGATTGCATAGGTTAAGACCTAGGAAATTCTCAGATGATGGTCTTGTTCATTTTAAACTTGTGTTTTTTCACTATATCTTTTAACTGCTGTTATGGTCGCTCCAGGATGTCTAGATGGTCTGTGTAGGCCCTCTTGTGCATGTCTCTTGGTAGACTTGGTGCCTGCCATGTTGTGATGAATTGATATTCAATGAGAGTAGCATTAGGATGAGGATTCAGTTCTTGTGATCTGTTCTTTGTCTTGAGTGTTTGTTGATGGTATAAACTCCAGTAAAAAAAGCTACCTTCATTCAGCATACATCATGTTGAATAAACATCAGCTTCTAAGGCAGTGATATCTTGTCTCAGGATGATAAATATGATGCTGTTAACTTCGGAGTGTGCATTCACAGTCCAAGAAACTCAAGAATCCTCCCTGGGTTTTTTTTTTCCCTTCCCATCATACATTGTGTTATAGGGGATTGAATATGAAGTTTTCTGTCAGGTCTTTATGTATTTGAGAATCAGCCACAGGGAAAATCCTCTGCATTTCTGTTGCTCAAGTTTTGCAAACAGGCCTTAGCAGAGGCATGTTTCAGCTCTGCAGTTACCTATTCAGAAGACTAGTGCAATCAGGTGTTCTTTCTTTGTTACTTTTTTCTTGGTTTAGCTATTGGAGAAAAAGCCTGAAGGCAAAAGTTCTCTGGTTTTCAATGTTATTGTTTTGCAGCTGGAAGGAGGTTGGCATATACACTGGCAAACTAAGTTGTCGCCGAACTATTCTCAGTATCTGGATTTAAGATACATATGGTAAAATGAAAGTTTAAATTGCCCTACTAAGTCAAAAGGCCAGTGTGGGATTATGATAATACAGGATGCTAAACCACAAATGAAGAATATTGGTTTACCTTATTGAATGGTATGATAATGCACATGCTAAGCAGATGGCCTAGGTTAATCACTAGTAGGGACAAAAGCTGTTAAGGTCCAACTTCGGCACTGGCTGGCGGTAATGGAGGTTCCAAATTGTATATAGGCATTTTATGGCAACGTACCTGTTCTCTTAAAGTTCAGTTGCCCAATTCCATTTTCCTTTTGCTCACTTTTCCCACTTGCTTCAGGTTGGTTGTGTGGGATTTACTGGGGAGGGGCAAGGGCTTCCCCAGACATACTTACTTTGCCCACTGTCATACTCATGGCCAGTATTATATTCCTGTACTTCCTGTAGACCCTGCATTCCTGCTTGAGTGTTAAAAGCATTAGTGCAGTAGGAGTGTTTGATAAGACACCGATCCTCTTATTCTGTCCATGTTTGCTAATGCTTCTGACTGTAGAGACCCTGTGGAATTTAGTGGAGTTCTGTTGAAGATATGAATGATTTGTGCATATGAGTGATCTTTGGACATGTGATACTTCTGAGTAATTTCCCAAGTACCAGCTGTTTTCAGCTCAGAAAATTATTCAGTCTGAAGTGGTTCCTCTGTATAGACCAGCCTACAAAGTATGTGAAGGCCCTACCTTGAACCATCCACATCATAAATGGTTAGCAGATTCCACAAATCTACTTACTGTGGCTTTGCTTGTTTTGATCCTGGTTCCTGCTAGGTTTCTTTGATGGTATAACCTCTCGGTCCTTGTACTGGAAGAGATGTTGAGTCTTCCTGTCTACCTGTGCTGTGACATTCAAAATTATGTGGAAGTTTGTCCACAGGAACTGCCTTTTTTTCTATGCTGTCTCTCCTGTCCTACTTGCTTGTTGTACAGAAGAGCAGAAATTTGATCGTTGTTGTTGCCCTTCCTTGAGCCCTTTGAAGTTCTTCTGTTCCCCTTTGAAAATGAGGGGACTTCAACTGTTATTTTTCTTTTATTTTTCTCCCCCCCCCCCCCCCCCCTTTTTTTTTTTTTAATACAGTTGCATGATAGTATTGTCTGGTATCTTCTGTGTTACTTTGTTTATAGTTCCTGACATGAGCTCTGCTTCTCTAACATGGACTGCACACTGAACTGACATTGGCGTGACACTGTAACTCACAGGATCTTGTTTCTAATTGCTAATTGTCAGATTTGAGGCCATCTCGGGTTTTTTTCATTCCCACGCTATCTTGTTTTCTTTGGTGAAGCTTTTCCAACTCTCAGCAACACGCTGGTATTTTAAAGCAGGTAGGTTTTAACAAATGAAAACTACCTGCATCATATCATTGAAAATCTCTCTGTAATCTTTCATTGTCAAATAAGTGGCTTGTATCATATGTCTCTTTCTGCTATCCCTGATTTCCTAATGGATCATTTGCTTTCATTGGAGTGCTAACATCAACTTGGGTGTTGCTCGCTCTTTGGTTTTAATCCATATACTCCTGAAAGAATTGTGTGGGGTGGTGTGCTTTCTTTTTTAAGTCATCTTCAAATATAAGTCAAAACTTGAAATTAGCATCCTTTTAGAATGAAGACTTTATCTAGATGCGCATGAAAAATTCTCTTTACTTGCTAATAGTGTTTCACAAATCTCTTAATCCTTTTCTTTGGTGCTGCAAGTTCCTTCTGTTCACTGGTAAGTGGTGCTTGTTATAGCCCCTATATGCAAGCAGTAAGTTGAGGGGAATAGTGTTTCTTAACTTTTATGCTGTGTTTGTCACAGTTATTGAAAGATTTTGCTTGGAGTTATCCTAACTCCAGAAAGAGTTAGGTGGATACTTTAGAATTAGTTGGGTGTTTCCTTCAGCAAAAAATGTGACCACTGCTATTTAGAGAGAATAGCATAGCTTTCATTTATCATCTAAATAATGTGTCATTCTGTGCAAGAAAATGTGACTGAATCTAGTTTCTTAATATGTAATTTTAAGGATTTTTGTAATGAAATAACAACTGAAAAGGTGATGTCATCTCAGCTTTTTTCCCAGTTCAGAGGTAAAAGGAACTGCATTTTCGCTGCTCTTGTTAGATTCTTGGTGGCAAATTTCCCCAGCCTGTCAGGGTCCCTCTGAATAGCAGCACAATCTTTGACCCGTTTGAGAGTTAATGGGGCCATCACTATGTTGGGCCTTCAGCCTACTCTCTGCAGATAGAAGCAGACTATCATCTGCCCAAGGCATCATAGCTAAGCTGATGATGAGCATATAGAGGGTCATTTACATGCTAGTTGGGGATGTCAGGTAAGACTTCAGCTCACACTCAACAAAGTCCTGTATTAAAGCAACTATGTTTGAATTAGGTCTTAGTGTCCTAAGACTTAAGGAGGATTTGAACAATTGTCCTGATCTTACAGGGGTAAAAGGTAGCTGGTGCCACTGAGGAAGGCTATCTTGGCATTAGAGTAGTTCAGTTTGAATTTCACCTCAATACCTAGTATTAATCAAAAAGCAGAATCCTAGGTACTACTAAGAAAGGAGAACAAAACTGCTGTGTAAATCTGAGGTGCACCCACATCTTGAATAGTGTATGTGGTTCTGCCCCCACGTCTGGACACAGATAATGGCAAAGCAGATGACCAAGGGAAAGAAAATACCAGAGCCTGCTAAGTAGACTCAGGCTCTTAAAGCTGGAAGAGATGTGAACGAGGGAAGATATTGGAGGCCTGTAAACTCAGCGAGCTTACATAGGGTAAGGAGGGAATATTTCTTTAGTTGAAGAACAGTGAAACAAGCTGAGATGCTGGGTTCCAAATGAAATGAAGGTTTCCTTCTTCCATCTTGGTGTAGTTAAGCAGAGGAACTCTGCTACAGGATGTTAAGGGTACCAAAAGCTTACATAGTTTCATAAAGACATTAGACAAGTTTATAGCTCCAGGGATATTTTTATTCCTTTAAGAACAAAGATGCTGCCTTTTATTCGAGAAGCTCTTAAACCACAAATCATAAGTGACTCAGACTATACTGGAGCAGTATCTTCCGTAGGCATCCTCTGTTGGTCCTGTCAAACAAAACCTTAGGCCGAGGAGACTTTTTTGAAAGACGGTTGCAATAGATTTTTTTTGCAGCTGGTTTTTTTTTTTTTTGCAGGACCATTTAAGATGGTTATATCTTCACTAACCCTTGATGATGCTGGTCACGGAACAAGGATGCTGGATCAAATAAGGATGCTGATGCCATTTCTTTTTCAATTAACATCGATGGTGTGTAAAATTCTGCCTTGCAAGTATATCCATTTTGTCCCAAAGGCAACACATGAGATTTGTGGTAGTGCCTTAGTTTTCTTAGAGTAGATTAATTAAGCAACTAAAAAAAAAACAAAAAACAAAACCAAACAAAAAACCACAAACCAAAAACCAAAAATTGTGATTTGCTTCAATCATAAGAGAAATAATAGGTAGAAATGCAAATGTAATAGTGATTACAAGAGCAAATTTCCATACTAACAACCTGGCATGACATGAATTTGAACATTAAAAAAAAAAAAAAATAAAAAAAATCTTTTGCTAGGAAAATCCTCTGTGGGTGTCAGTGGCTGATTGAGAGCTAAGGAATGTTCCTGGTTCTTTCCCTTTCACTCAGGTTGAAAATCATTTCATTACTAACACAGATGGGGCAAAGCAATCCCTGTCAGCCAGACAAGCTGAATTTCATGTGTGTCTACAATGCTTTATTATTATTAAAAATATTTTTCCTTCTCTAGATTAGTTTTATGTATTTGCTCTGCATTTGTTCCTGTTTGGCGGTTCAGTATCTAGTTCATTTCATCTTCAGTGAAATTAGTGTGTTTACCTTTGATTTTTGTGTGTGTTGCCAGTTTTGCTCTTCTACAACTCTCTGAGCCAGCTTACCTTGTTCCCTTACCTTCCTTGAGGAAGCCTTTTAGTAGCCACAGGGATAGTAAAAGGAGTCTGTTACTGTTAACTGAGTACTAACAGAGTACAGAAGAGCAATAGAACATGCATTTGTGAGACTGAAAATAAGCTTGTCATGTCTAATCTCTAGAGCAGAGACTGGTGAGAAATAGCTAGGTTAGCTGCCTGCTGTGCATAGTGGTTTTTAGAATCTTTGTGCAAAGGGGAGAGCTTTGGAGCTGAGCAGGAGGAGCAGGTTGGGAAGTGTCCTCATAGGTACGAATGCCTAAAAGAAGGCTTTTACCGAATGATTCATCTACTCAGGATAGCAGTATCTAGGGCAGCATGCTGTGCACCTAATTCTGGGGAAAGCAGTATATGAAGAAAATCACAATTAAATAGCTGCTTCAAAAGAAAACAAAAAATATACATCCTACAGTAACAGCATATTTCACAGTTCAAGTCCTGTGATAATTTTAAAAGCGTGCATGCTCATAGATCTGCATGTCTGCCCCAGCCACGTCATGACCCCGTACCCATGCAAGACCCATACGTGCGTCACCCCTCCTCTGTAGCTTGGTTTTCTCAGAAAGGAAATGCAGTTGCGTGGGCTGGAAAGGAGATGCTGTGCATTCTAGCTCGGTTGTGATCTGGATGATCAGATCACGCCCATCTTTCAATCTAAATGGAGGACTCAGAAATTATAATGTGATTCTTCCCTTTAGTGCCGAAAGAGCATCACATAGTGCCCTGGAAAACCGTTGGATCTTGGTAGAAGCCAGTTTTTCTAAGATTTGTGTTGGAACGGGGGGAGAAAGTTTCTATGGTGCTAAGCCGGTTAGGAGACTGGGAGTATTAAATTCCAGACCAGTGGAAACTATTTATCTGGCAAAATGGCAAGACAGATGTGAAACACTTCAGACCTAGAACATGTTTTATGTTAAATGCAGGCACTTCTAGTTAGTTATTCATGTGATAATGCCCAGGCATGACAAGTGAAATCCAAATCCATTCTGTTAACTTTAGAAATGCAGAAGGACGGAAGCTACTGTTGTATTACATTGAATGTACTCCTAAATGATGATGGGTAATAATAATTCCTAGAAAAGCTTGTGTTCAGTAGGGTTCAGGTGTTAAGTCTTGCACATGTAAGTTTTCTGGAGTTTGGGGAAAAAAGCTTTTATGTTTCTGCAGCTCTGGAAGCAGTTTTCAGAGAGGCAAGTCTGAACAGCATAGTAGCAGACAATACAACTATTTTTCACAAGAGAAACTGCACTCTTCTGAAGCAATGGATTATAATCTGAGGAGAGTGTGCTACTGCATCCAAATACCGTAAAATCATCTGTGACTTCATTATATCTGTATGTTAGCATTTACTTTTGCTCATCAATAATAAAAAGTGAAGGAAGTTGAAACTTTGATCACGTAGTTAGAGGTTTCCAAAAGGACCACAGTGATCTGATTAGAGTTTATTCTTTTCTTTCTTGATTTTTTTCAGTCTCGATAGACTATGAGAAGTCAATTAAACCACAGAGTATGAGTAAAAATTGCATACAAGCTCTGCACAAGGTGTGGAGTGTTTTTTGGGTGATTTGCCACTTCAGTAGCTAGATATGAAGGTCAGTAGACTCATTGTGGAATGCAGGGTTGAATTTTAGTGCTGAGTTCTTGCTTGGTCTCTGGGCTTTCTTAGTGACAAATTTGGCAGTGGAAGCACAAGTGATGGAGAAATTTGCTTGGGTGTTGGTCTTCCTACCGTTATTGAAATTACTGTACTTTTTACTTTCCATGTCTTGCTGAAGGAAAGATTGACAGTGATTTATTGGTGGCAAATGCATCATAGCAACTTCAGTCATATATTCCATAACCAAATGCGTGAGAGAGTAAGCCTTCTGTCACCCACCCCGCCCCGTTCAGATCCCAGTAAAGTTTTAGTAATGTAAAGGTTTTGATAAAAACAAATAGGAGCAGAGAAGCTGCATTATTTTGTGCCTCTTTGATTTTAATGCTTTTAAGAAAATCGTCTGTTGGATTTGCTCTTTGGTGTTGGCATATCAGTACTACAGCCCCTGTGGAAGGCTGGCCTCCATGAGATAAAGTGGAGAACAGTGAATGTGTAATCAGTGAAAAGTGCCCTTTTTTAACCACAGAGAATACCAGTCACTGAAACAGGTATAAAAATGGCTGTGGGTTACTAGACTGTAATCACACTTTCGGCTATGGGATGAGCTGTCAATGGAATGGACCTGGCACTTATGTCCAGATGTTATGGTGTAGCTCTCTGAAAGGCAACACTGCACAGAAGAGAAACCAGGATGGGAAAGGAGAATGGGATGGACAAAAAAGAAAAAAACAACCACCAAAACAAACCATAAAAACAGATAACACAAATGCACCTTCCACCTATGGAAAAGGGGAAAGTGAAGGACTTCAGTCTGATGCAGCATACAAACCATTAACACTGCAAATACAAATAGGATGTAAATGTTTTGGATGCTTCAGGATTTCGTTATAGGGATAGTTACACCTTAAATGCTCAATATATGTAAGTGCTACCATGCCTTGTCACAGTAATGATAAAAGGACTTTTCAGTGCATTTGTTTCAGACTGAGGCTAGAGAGAGAGAAGTGAGCATGCAATATTGTCATCCTTTTGACTCTAGGAAACAGTTTGCTATCATTTTTATGCTGAATTTATATAATATATTCTTCTTATTGCAAATCATCCTTCTTTCAGCCTTTAAGGAACAGAATGATCTAACAGAAGCCATTTATTCCTAAATTGAGGTGTAAGGATTTGAGCCAGATACTAAAACAAAGCAGCAGACTGCTGCTGCTGTCTCAGAATTGCTATTTTGCAGAAGCCTCTTCTGGTCATGAGCTTTTGGTGTATAATGGGAGACCTTGATCAGCCTTTGAGGGCCCCCAGGAAAGTTCTTGACACTCCAGAAGGAAATGAAACATCACCTCTGTGAAACATCTCCTTTTCAAAAGATTTTGCGATTATGTTTTGGTGCAGTGTTTTCTTTTGTTGTGGGGGGTTTTTTGTTTGTTTTGTTGGAGTTTTTTTGGTTTTATTTTTTTTTTATTTTTTCATATTTTGACATGAAATTACCATCAGATTTTTATTCCTGCTGTTTTAAATAGAGATTTATTGCTGATGGTTCTTCCTGATCGTATCATGTCGGGATACTGTAATTGGTTATGAGGTGTAAAATTTACCTGTTGTTAGCACGAGCCTCTGAAAATTGAAGCTTACATATAATTATATGAAATTGTAGATGATTTTCTTGCTGTTCTGGTGAGGTGTTTGTTTGTTTTTTAGTTTTGGAGTTCCGAGTCTGTAAAACTTTTCATGGCAGAAAATTACTTCCCCTGATGACAGAGGCAAGTCATTATAGCCTTCGAAAAAGGAAGTTGATTTCACCTGATAATATTAGACATTAAAAATAAAAATACTGAGCATTCAAGAAAATGAAAACATTTACTGATGGCCAACTGTCTCCTAAAGCAAAGAAGGAGAGGCAGGAAGCACATGGAGTGGGAGGAAGAAGGGAGTTCTTGGAAAGGCGTCACTTGTTAGGATGCCAACATGTAGAGGACGGCAAGACAATTCTGTGATGTTTTTAATCCAAGAATCCATTTGAATCCTAGCCAGTACTATGACAGGTGGAGGCTAGCCTGACTGTTCATGGTGTACTGGATTGCATTTTTTCCTGCAGCTTTTTTGGTGAGCATTATTAAATAAAACCATTTCAGAGTCTTGAGATGCTCTTCTTCATGTTGCATATACACCACAACTTAAATTATGTTGGTGTGTCGGGACCACAGGGAGTGGCATTTCCTGTAGCTCCAGAACCAAATGTGAGGCAAGAAACAAGAGATTGAGAGAAGGACTAAGGGTCTGTCTTTAACTTAAGCACCAAGAAAACAGTCTGTGTAAAATCTTGTTTCATTTTGAACACTTATTATTGCAAATGCTGGGTTATCTTCCCATGCTGGAACTGATCTTCCAGTACAGAGTCTGTGTGATTGAGACAGATTTCTCTTACAGTGCGACAAGCAATAGCAATTTTGTCCCTATTTCCTGTCTTTTTAATAAAAAAGGGTGAATACAGAATACCTTTTGTGGTTTGGGTTATAATTTCATTATTAACAAATGTGATTCATATGTAGAACATAGGGGTTTCCCTCTATGGTGTATGGTGTATCCTTGCTGGTGATAATTCATGGTTTTTCCTCTCTTGCCTGTGTAGTTGGGTTTATAGTCTAATTCTTCCTGTTCTCCTAGATGGCTGTGTATTAATTTCTTCCTTTCTGCCCAATCCTGATAGGTTTTTGTAGGATTACCTGGTGTGGTGACATATGACCTTCAGTAGGGATGTGGTTTAGTGACTCCCATGTTGTCATCCTAGCTATGACACTGCCTCCCCTGTTACCTGGGGAAGTTGCTGACTCCTGCTTTAATCTTCTTCATGAGTAATGAGTGAAATCTCACCAGTACATTTTGCAGGAACTTTGTGCCTACTTCAGTATTACTCCTGATGTTACAGAAACCAAGAATTGTTTTGCATTGATGAGTTGCTTCATTTTGATGTACAGCTTTGGAGCACTTATAAATGTCTCCTGATTTTTGGGTCTAGGTTTTTTTGCAATGGAATTGGTGATAAAATAATGCACTTTGGCTTAGTGATAGTAGTAAGGGTGACACGTAGTTCTGAAAAAATACTCTCCTTATCTCTCTATTATATTTCCCTTTGTCCCCAGAGTAATTCTATGGCTTAATTACAGTTAACTCCTGGATTGCAATAGTAAAAATGGATTTTAGACATCAGCACCTAAGATGTTGATTATCCTGGTTACGCCGCCTTACTGCTTCAGCAGCTAGGCAGTGATCTTCCAGGGTAACATGCAAAAGTTTGCATAATCCTAGAAATTATTTTTTAAAACAGGAATCAGGGATGTGTCTGTCAAGGTCCAAGGTTAAATAGCGGTTTGTAGCCCAAAAGGAAGGGAGGTTGTGTGCGATGTTTTAACTAAGATTGTTTTAAAATATAAGGGGTAAAAAAAATGAGCACTGCGTCTCAGAAGAGGTTTTGCAGTGACATCTCATATTGCAGATCACTTCACTGCTTTTGCCATAAGAGATGGAGATTTGAACGTCTGTTGTTGGTCTCTGTCTCTCCCCCTCCATGGATTTCTCTTGCATTCATTATGGCTCTTGCTTGAAACACAGTACGAAGTCTGCACTGTCTTTTTTGAGCAAATGCCCTCAGACTCGCAATGAAGGTGGAGTAAGAAGGTGGGTTTTGTAGCTTGGCTGCCCAACCTCTTTCTGAGCAGCGTTATCTTGAGAGTTAGACAACTTTTAACTAGCAAGAATGCTTGCATAATTTTACATATATGCAGAGTAACTTTGTGCTGAGCGTGCTGCAAGTTTCTTGTGTGCGCTGAAGCCCCTCATGCTGTACCTCTTCCTCCAATTGTATATATCCATCTCGAGACTATCAGAGGGCTTTTTCAAACTGAGAACTTTAGTACCTCTTCCAGGGACTGTTGGTTAGATATGCACTGCTGCTGCTTTCCCGACTGAGATCTTGCATTAATGACATGGCTTTTAGAGCATTTTCTATTATATGGCTAAATGAGTTTTTCCTAACACTGGATTCTTTATCTAATGTAGATTTGTACAAGTGGTTACTGTGTTGCTTGTGTGGCAATAAGTAGTCTATTCATGGCTAGTAAACTGTTTTTCATGAACTGTTACATGGGAGAGTCCATGGTATTTAGTAGTCATAGTATTTAGAAGGAGAAGAAAACTGCAACAGTCCAAAGGTTGGATCATAATCATAGCTTGCAGAATTAGGCATTTTTCTCACAAGGTACTGTCAACTCCTGTTGATTCAGTGAGAGCTGACATTATACGTATGGATTGTGTAATTGATTGCTTCTATCTGTTGTACGTATGGTTAGTGCCTAGGGAAGAAAAAGGGAAATCCCTTTGTTAAATGTCTCTGCATGACTTAATTCTCCAGTTATTGCCTGAAGTAGAATGAGGTCTGTTATCTATGAAAATCGATACATTTAGATTCTGCATTCAGGGAAACCGGAGGAATATTTTATGAGACATACATTTTATGATACCTGTCATAGAGCAGTATTATTACTGTGCCTCCAAAACCTCTTAGCTATACATGGCTAAAGAAAAATGTCAAAAAATTCAATATAAATGCCTAAGAAGACCAGGAGTGAAACCAAGATCCTGGGGACACAAGTTAAACATGAAGTATAAATATTCAACAGAAATGTTAGCAAAAACATCATTAATAATGCTATAGATGTACACATGTTAATTTTCTCACTCATTTTTAACCCAGAGATACTGTTTTATTTATAGGGAACTTAACCTAATTTAATATTAAAACTGAAAATGAAAAAATCAAAAAGAATATTTTTGTGTGTTTACTGAACACTTAGTGGTGGGAGGAGAATGAACCAGTGCTGTAGCCATGTAGTTTAGCCACTGCTAAAAAAAGATTTGTGTTTCCTCTTTGCCAAGGTCAGCCAGTTTTGCCATTAGAGTTGCTGTGTAATACAGCTAATGTAAACTGTCTGTGTCTTAATTTAATTGCATGTGGAATGGGGATGGTATTCTTTCAAAGATGTAGGTTCTGGGAGGAAGATTTAAGTTGTTCAGGTGAACAGCGTTTCTACTCACTATAGCTTTATTTACCCAGTATTTCCATTAGATGGTTTTCATAGTTCAGCTAAGTTGTAGCTACCTAGAAGTTGTTTGGGTTGAAAAGCTGAATAGAGTTCATCTGTTACAAAAACACAGCTGCATGAAGCTTCTGTGCATTTCTTTGTCCTGATGGGTGACCAATACCTTTGGGATGTCTGTGCCGATCTGCATTTGAAAAGGCAGGCAAGAAGGGGTCTGCCACTTGGGAAAATAAGGCCAGTATGAAGTATTGAATTATTTCATTATTGTGTTAATAGGTTAATTTTTACCTTATGTGGGTGACTTCTGGGAAAAGAAAGACAACACACATAGTTGTGAGATTTTTAGCAATGTATAAAAAAATTTTGAATACTTCATGTTTAAATTTGCATTATTCTTAAGTAGCATTTTAAAGTAGCCTATAATATAAAACAAAACTTTTCCAGCTCCTAAAGATTTTTCTGTCTGGCTGTCTATCTTTGCAGTTCCCCTCCTCTCTCCCCAGAAATGGTTTAACACCAGTAAAAAATTGTATTCAACTTTTTTGGAGGCCAGTGACTTGAAAAATAAGCTATTCATATGCTACTTGTGATGCTCCTTGAGCTTTACTGAGATGCAAATGAGAACATGAGCCAACCGTGGCTGCAGAGGAGAGCAGATTCAGAGAGGTAATGGGGTGTAGTAGTGAAGGGTTGAGAGAGAACAACTGAGAGTAGAGCAGAAATGGTGCAAGAGCAGTGGGGAAAAAAGGGCTTGGAGGGGTGCCTGTACGGTGCTGGGGGACAGAATGAGGCAGGAGGCAGCTGGCTCCATGAAAAGTGTGAGGTTGTGGCCGGGGCTACCTGAGGGTGTGGGGAAGGGTGGTGGGTGTAGCTGGGCAGAAAGGGCTCTGGCTCTGGCAAGAGGGCTGTGGGTGTGATGGCTGAAGTACTGGTTGGCTGTGACAACAACTAGGAGATGGTGGGGAGATAAAGTGGGTTGTTAGTACTCAGTGAATGTGACTGTTCTCAGAAAATCCAGAATTAAAGCCCTTATAGCATGTCTGGACAAGAAAGAAGTTGGCAATCAGTAATGTTTGAATTCTTTTTTTAATGGCGATAATCTTTTAATATTCCTTTTTCTATGTAATTCATTGTTTGTGCAATAACATGGAGTACCTAAAACGTTGAGGAAGTGGAGACTACTAATATTAAAAATTTCAAAAGACATTAAAAATAGTTTGCCCTTTTCTTGGCGGTATATACATACAAAGGTCCAAATATTTATTGTCCAAATATGTCTGGACATTGTCTGCAAATCAAGAAAAGCAGAGAGAAAAAATAAAATTAAAAACCCCAGCAAGATCACTGGATTTGAGAGAACTTCAGATATACCATGCAGTGCAATGAAAATGAAAAGCATTTTTCTTGCTGCTATAGACAAAGGGGTGTGTGGGGCCTCTTGCACTGCAGTTCTTGTGAGAATCCTGAATTGTGAACAGAAGTGAAAGGACTTTTACTTGTATTCAGAAACTAAGCTGATGTTTTTTTCCACCCAGAAAATGATTGAAAGATTGTGAAGAGAAAACAACGAAAGAAAAAAATAGGAGTAAGAAAATGAGTAGGCCTTGACTCAATGTTTTATTGTTTAAAAAGTACAGGTAGATTAGTCATGTTATCTGAAGGATTTCTTGTAAAGGAGCTTTGCTGTTTGTAAGCTTTTCCTGTGATTAATTTTTTTAAAAAAAGTATTTTTTTAGATTAAGTGAATTGGTACTTTGGAAATTGATAATTATGGAAACTGAAATTACCTGCCTCTGACTTTCAGGGGCATCATATGGTAAGAGCACCGTGTAGAGAGCTGTGCACAGGAAGCCATTTCTGGTGAGGTTGAGCTGGTGTGTGGTTCTTGGCAGTACCTATTGTGGGGCACCATCTGCTGGTGCCTCCTCATCTGGCTGCTGCGATGGGTGTGCGTCACATAGAACGTGTAGTGTGTGTGTTCTTGCGTGGCATGGAGCACGTGCAGGTCTCCTTGGGGTCAGATCCCTCTGTTTTCAGAGGTGGTTGACGTTGCCCCCGGTCTTGTATAATCATGTCCCATGATTTTGCTCCATGGCAAAGAAGTAATGGCCACTGGGTATTTATTTCAGTCTACTAATACATTGTACCAATAACATTTTAATATTTTTCTAACTGTATTTATAGGAGAGAGGAGCAGAAGAATTGGCTCCCACATGAGGAAAAATTTGGTGGTATCAGAGTCAATAGACTTCTCAATCATACATGTAACAGATTTTGACGTACTGGCATCTCCAAAAGGCAGGAGGAGGTATGTGTAAGACTACAGGCTGCTGCAAACAGTACTAATGCTGTGATGCACCTGCCGACTCATGAATGTGCTGCTCTTTCCTCTTTTGTGCTAAAGGGCCGGATATTGTAGGAGGTTGGTAGGCTGGAGATAGTAGTCTGGAAATCAGTTTGAGAGTGCTAGGTAGTTGGAGAAGTTGCCTGCTACTGAGAGTGGAAGAAGTAAATGGAAACAGAAGAACCACCATGATGCAGATGTGGGCAGGGCATTTTAAAGGAGCAGTGTAAAGGTGCCTGCCATTGAGACTTTCACAGGGCTGCTTTAGCTGAATTGGAAAGTTCACAAAGGGTCCTCGCAAAGCCAGGTGCACAGCACGCTTGTAGCACTTCAGCCTGAGACAGTAGGATACAGTATGTTTCATTAACCACGGGACACTTTGCAAATACCTGTATCCTTGCTGTGATCCCCTGCAGGGGCTGCTTTGCTAAGCTTTGTCTTGCAAAGCGTCTCTTTATCTTAGCAGCTTCTTCCCCAGTTAGGCTTTTAACCATAGGGTTAAAACCATGGGATACAGGCAGAATAAAAATTTATTGCTGCTTGAGGCCAGAATTATAACGAGGTTGTAATACCAGGCAGGGAAGTTAGAAATTATGGAACTTGAAATCACAATCCAAGTAATAAAAAATTTTTCGTTCTTGCTTCCTATCAGCTTACAGGAACCAAGAAATGTGCACTGCATTTATACCAGGATACCGGTCTGTCAAGTCTGTCTGTATTTACTGAAATCTGAGAAACCCCTGAACCTAAGAACTTGTATGTTCTGAACACTGCAACCACGGCTGTTGACAGAAACAAGGTACTCTCTGGTAGCAAGACTTTCTGTCTGTCTTTGACTGGGAGTTAAACCACTGTAGTCCTCAAGATAGAGACATGCACAAGAGCAGTTGCCATCAGGTAAGTGTCCCTTTACCAAGCTGTAGGTTACAAAGGAGCAGCTGATAGAGAATAATTTTCTGTTGCCTCTCCTGAGTGCAAGATATCTGGATATGACCTTTTCCTGGTAAAAGCATCCAGGACTCATGTCTCAGTTACTCCCAGAGATAATGACAGTGATTTGGAATAGTCTTTCCAAAGGCTTTAGTTAACAGTATTAAGTGCAATGGTCTTGCCAGCAGAAAATTACCTGTTTATAGAAATGTTTACATCATATTGCTGATTTTTGAGAGTCTGTGATTTTAGTTCACTATGACAGTGACAAATAACTGATGTGAAAAATGGAGATCAATGACAGGACAGCAGTCCTCATCCCCTTGCTACCTCCAAAGGAACAGAAGGCTACATCAAACTGATGAGGTGCTGTTCCCTTAGTAACTGTCAAGGCAGGAGACATGCCACCAGCACAGTTGGTGAGGGCAAGTATAAAGTAACAGGGAAGCTAGTTCCATGTTTGTTATGTTGCAAAGCAGCTAAAATTTATTAGATCTGTGTAAATAATGATAAAAAAGTGGGCCATATCTGGCATGATTTTTGATGTTAAAAGTCTGAGATCTAGTCACTGTCTGGCTCCTTTTATGGTCATGTGCTAGAACCCATCAATATGACCAGTTTTTAGCTGGTTTTTTGTGTCCATTAACTTCTGTGTGGTGAAAAGGGGAATTTGGATCTGCAGAAACTCAATAAAGTCGAAAGGATGCAAAGAAAAAAAAAAAGTTGGTAATTGGCACCAAATTGTGGTTTCTGCAACTGTTGTTGCAATAGGATTCAGAGTGTAGAATTCAAGCTATGTCAACACTGCGCTGTTTTAAAAATCCCCCTGTAACAGTACTTCAATTTATACTTATTATAAGTCATATCCCCAGACAGCAAGGTTAGACCGAGATCTCAAAAACATCTGTTTAGAACTAATGATAAAAATATGTAACCTTTTCTCACCAAGTATCAAACCCAAAGAGCGGGTTACTATATAACACCGTTTGTAGATTATGTGTGGGCCTGGTAGCAGTGCTTAAGGGAAGAACACTGGTTTTGGAATTACGCTGGCTGCATAATGGGTAAAAGTCTGCCAACTTCAGAAATCTAGCTTTAAACATCAAGTTTTATTTTTCATTGTGTAGTGTTCACTATTCTTCTGTTTATTTAGCAGTGTAGTTCTATCACTTTGGGACGCTCTTACTAGTCCAGTACTACCTGTTGGACAGGCAGTAAAAGAGAATGCCTGTGACAAGTGAAATACGGCACATTCACGTGAAATTTTTTAATTGTCTGTCTCTAGGTTAATAGGATTGGGACATGTGTATGCTCTATGTATGTGCACTGTGTGGGGGTAGCTGGTCACATATGTCTAGATAATTTTTTATATATAAGTAACATTCAAATAGAGCAACAGGAAGAACCACAATTTGAATCACTGCTTATGATCACAGTTATAAAATATTGTTACAAATGTATGGAAGTATGTATTTGACTTAAGCTTACGAACCTGAAGATACATTTGTCATATATTTTAAAGCATAAATCATCATTGCTTTATCTTAAAAACTGGGCATGAATTATCCAAAGTCATGTGACTGCTGATATCTGACTGTTGTTGCAGAGCAGTTTCACTGAAGTGAACTAGTTATGTTGGTGCTTTGTCTTAGTGGAAAATAAGGAGATCTGTAGGGGCTGGGAAAACACCTTGGGTGCTTTTGGTAGTGAAATGGGTTATTGATGGATCTGTACTCATACAGAAACTTTGAGAGAGGGAGAAGTTTTAAATGAGATTATTAATGGTTTTTGTTCTTCCATTGACTTTTCCACCTACAGTTTCTTTCATTCCATAAAGGCATTTAATGTTTGCTGCATACCTCTGTTGCTCTTCATCTGACCTTCATCACTGTGCTGCCCACTGACGTTTACTTAAAAGCTAAATAAGGCATATGCATCAGGCTGGGGAATTTGCCAGAGAATTGTCTCAAACACTGAAATAAATCTTACCTGAACCAGAAAGAACTAGCTAGAAAATATTTCACCACCTCATAGAAGTGTTATTTTCTAATATTTTGGCTTTTTTTCCTGTGTCACACTGAAATGATATTGAAAATTTTCAACTATTTTAATAAACAAGAAGGAGGGAGACTGATCTGTAGCAGTCAGTAGCCTGTTGAGTAGTCATCTCCTCTGGCTTCTTGGTGGATTGTGTCTAAATGGAGAAGCCAAGTCAGGCAGAGCAGGGGCTGGACCCCAACTCCGGCACTCACTTCCCTGGTGAATGTCCATCCCAGAAACCTGTTGTCTGCTCTGCTCTTGTGCATGTGCTCTTGTTTTAAAGAGAAATTCCATCCTGGACCTGAGAAAAATTTTTTGTTTAAAGTTCTGACAGACTGTTTCAGTGAGAGTTGCAAAGAAAAGTTTCAGTTTCAGCAAACTTATCATCCAGTGGAAAAACATTTCACTGAAAAATTCCCAGCCCAGTCTACTTCTGAGTTGGCCTTGTACAACATCATCCTAAGGAAAGTGTTATGATGCAGAACATTCATGCTTAAGGCATGTTACTGCAAGCAGCCAAAACTGATTTAGGTGCCATGGGTATTGGGCCAGGGCAGTGATCTTTCCACAGCTGGAGTGACTTGAGCTGACTCTGCTAATTTCTCCTGATGGTTGATTCTTGTTCCCATCTTCTGTCTGCTTCTGCTGTTGTGTTAGTTCATGTCATTGTGCACCTTCATGTGCTGCAGTGCCTATGTTTGGGTCAGAGAACTAACCCAGATCCAATATAACTTTGTCTCTTTGCTCTCCCCCACTTAACAAATGTAACTGTTGGGGGCCGGTAGGGAGCAGAAGTGGGAAAGGTTTAAGCAAGCCCTGCCCAGTGAAACACAGGTGGAAAAGGAGCTTGAGGCAATAGGTACCCAGTAGTTTGTTCTTTAGTGCCATAAAAATTTCTTACTGCCAGGTCAGGTTGTTACCTGGTATTTGTTCAGCTCTTTGCAGGGCCATGGTGTAAACCAGATAATGAAAGGATCAGTTAAAAAAAAACCAAAAATCAAAACCACACAACCAACCAAACAAAACAGCAACAAACCAAGGCTGTTTTTAACCTGAATAATTTCAGGTCTGAAGAGCAGCTCCTGTTACACTTGCCCAGCTGAGACAACACTGAAGGGTTGGGATTGAGTGAGTTGAAATAGCGGATGAGGATGGGGAAAGGAACAAGGATTTCTGAAGCTAGTGTCGCTAAACAAAACTTCATTATGTATATTTGTATAAAAATACTCCAGTAAAGAATCCGGAAAAAGTAGCAGGGGTAGTAGAGCACAGCAGCTGTCTTAAGAGAACATGGGACACCCGGTTTGTCCCATGATTTGTCCACCAAGAAGGGAGTCAGTAAGCCGATCAGGAATGCTCAGAAGAGTTGTTCAGCTGGTAATACTAGGTTAGTATTTCAGAAATGGGACGAGTGCTCCACCGCCTGGAGAGGACAGCGCTCCATGTAGTGGGAAAGGTGGCCACTGAAGCACCAAGCCCCTCAGAGGGCACTTTTAATAATGACTCTGAGGCAGGCCCTGCTAACTGCCAAAGCCCTCCCACCTCTTCCTGTTCCATCAGCACCCTGCCTTATGTTCTATTTCTGGGCAGACTCTGGGCCAGCTGTTTACTTGCAAAAAGTAGCCTTTTCTTTGTGCTACAACTTGTAATTGGTATTGGAGAAAAACTGTGTTAGAAACTGTTAGAAGGAAAGTGTAAATTCTTCCAGGGATAGCAAAGACTCTGTGAGTTTTTCTTATTTGTGATTTATATGTGTATCTGTTTTCAAGTCATACCTCTCCCAGTGGTACACTGTGACATTGATGTTTCTGAGCTTTCACCAGTAGATTCCAAAATAGGAATGGCTTTTGCCGTTTTGTGATTAACAGGCTGTATTTAGCTGACCAGCTAGCAATGGTATGGATTCTTGCTAGCTGTTCAGAATCCTAAAAGCAAAGGTTTTGTGTACTAGTAATTTGCCATTTTCAGTTTTTTATAAAAGCAGAGTGCGGAAGCAACCGGGAGTAATTTGGGTGCTTTCTGAGTATTAAACAAATGGGGCAAGACTTGCCAATACTTTATCCTGTGTGGTGTTAATGCAAAAGAGTTGTAATGTTTGTTGTCATGCACCATTAACTTGGCTTTATCTAAAGGAGAGGAGGAGGGTGGAAGAAAAAATGAGTGAAAGAATGAGGAGGGAGTAAATTAAGATTGGGAAAGAAATGAACATGGGAGGAAGAACTAGAAATTACTGAGTAGATGGCATTTGAAATGTGCTTGTAAAAGAAAACACAACATAGAACCAACAACAAACTCTTCTAAAACTTTGTAAGTTGGTTTATGCCTATTTTTAGTTTAAATAAATTTGATGTCAAGATATTTTTACTTTAAAATACCAGTTTACCACAAAATGAACTCTTAAAAAGCCAAAACCAAAACCCCACCACATTACAAATTGTTCAGCCTTATCACAAAGTATGTTTGAGTGGCACAGTAAATTGTGATGGGTTTCCTGTGTATTCTTTGCTCACAAAACCCAGGCAAAGAGCCTTTAGTTTTGATTTTAATATACCACCAGGTAAGCCAGATGTTTCTCTCTGTGTTGACTGGATTCACTGGTGTCTTTATGTACCCCATTACTTAAGCAGACTTAAAAAGATCATATGTGTGGGAGGCAGCAAAATATTGTAGAAACTTCCAGCTTACTTCATTACAGATAGGGAGTTTAAAATTGGCCTCACTATTAGCAAATGCCCATTGTCTGAAGGAGGTGTTTCATGCCCCTGTGAAAAGCGTTCATAAGGTACTAGGTGAGCTGTTAAAAGGATGGGTGCGTCTGTGCTGGTTGTTATGCCTATGTGTCTTCATGCGTATATGGTAAAGGTGCTGGACTGGATTCATTAGCATCATTTTGCTTCACTCTATACCTCTCATACAGATTTAATCTTAAGCTTTGGGAAAGCTACCTAATTACTTTGTGCCCGACATATTTCTTCATTGGTAAAATAGGGAATAATGATAATACTAATGAGATGAATTATCTATGAGGTCCTGAAACAATTATAGTAGTGTTTATAAACACCTGATGCATGAAATAATGTTTTGCCTTTTATTCTAATATTCTTCCTTGTCCCTGTTTTTAACCTATCAGAATTAATAGTATCTGTGCAGACATTATCCTCTAAATCAAAGAAAATTATCCTCAGGACTGATCAGATCTGTTTCACTGGGTTTGGACCATTGTCAGGTAAATGTTGGCTTTTCCTCCTAAGAAGGAGTTCACCAAACCCTAAAGTATTTTAGCTTGTATTGAAGAAGTTAACTTTATAACTTCTGGTCATTAATTCTTTCTCAGAAATGGGAGCATTGTAGCTCTTTTAATAAAGTTATCTTTTCAAACATGATTTCCCTACCTACATTTGAGGGTTGGCGAGATTAAACTTCTTTAAAAGCTGGGATCAGAAGGAGCAGTTCTCTTTTGCTTTCTCAGCTGCCTGCTGCCCTCTTGTTCTATGATCTGGTCTTTACATCGGTGTGTTCACTTGCCATCCATAAAGGCAGTCATAAGCTTGTAGTTGTTTCTTAATTTGATGAAATGCTGGATTTGGTGTGCCAACATGGCACATTTTTCTCTATTTCACTCCTTGCAGATACTTTGATTCAGCCTGTCTTATGTAAACTGATTCTGGCCTTGACCCCTTTTTCATTTCTTGTCTCTACACTTATTTTAAGGTTTTAAGAGAGGATGGAAAGAGCTGCTCTGTCACAGTGTTACAGCATTTGTCATGATAAACTTGATATGAGACATACTGTATCATAGAATCATAGAATGGTTTGGGTTGTAAAGGACCTTAAGATCATCCAGTTCCAACCCCCTGCCATGGGCAGGGACACCTCACAGTAGACGGTGTTGCTCAAGGCCATGTCCCACCTGGCCTGGAAGTATCTTCCATTACGTCTGGTTTGTGAGTGGTCCCCCCACTTTGTGGCTTAAAAATTAAAAACTTTCTGACTTCTTACCTTGCAAAAGTGTGGTGATGGCAGGACGGTGAGCACAAGGGCAGAGTTCTGGAAAAACCTTGCAAGAGCAAGACTAGGCAAAAGAATCGTGAAATTCAGTTTTGATAGAGGTAAAATCATGTCTATGTATCTGTGCAGGGGAAATCCTAACTTGATGTGTGAAACAGTGGACTCCAAGTCATACATAACCAGACAAGAATGATACTTTTGGGTAACTTGATACTTGCACAAAATTGTCAGTTTGTGGCTGGGGAGCAGTCAGAAAAGTAAGTTAAATATTGGGATTTCAGTACGGAGAACAGAAAACATCACTGTATTTGATCAAGCAATCTCGGGGAAGGTCGCTGGACATAAAGATGGCAAGATGCCTAAAGGCAGGTGAATATTTGGTATTTATGTACATTTGAAAGGAGGAATCATTTCCCTTCTAACGACAGGAATGAGAACAGGGATTGTATTTACTGCATACCTTAGCAAGTCCCTGATTTAGTAGGAATGTTTTAAATTCCATATGTGGACAATATAGAGAGAGATTCTGGACAATCTCAGCTGACTATGTATCATTGTCAGCTTCACTACGAACTTCTTTGCTGCTTGGCACTACAAACCAATGTCAGGATAAACACTGAGTGGCATGACCTGTGAGCCAGGGTTCATCCAATTCTGTTTTGAAGGTGATTCTTTGGAAAAATAAGCCAGCTAATGATGTGAAATCAATGTATACAAGCTAAACTGTGTTAAATCGAGTGAAGATGCTCTTGTCCAAGAGAAAATAGAGACAGCTTAACTTGGCCTCAGAACAGCTGTATATAGGTAGTAGGCTTTGACCTGTGCATATTATTAATGATGTGAGGTCATTTGTCTTAATTTTAATCTAAGTTTTAATTTTCTGAGTGACTCCTTATTGCCATACTTTCAATCTTCATCCTCTCTAATTCCTTAACAAGTTTCAGCTACCATGTAAACCCTTCATCCTCTGTAAGTTGTTGCTGATACTTCAACACATTCAAGAGTGGTGGAAAAGGTGTGCAAGGAAGATACTGAAGTGATGGAATCCTGTCATATGTAAATAGGGAGAGAGATGAGATACGAGAATAGAGAAACAAAGATTCCATCAAAAAAACCCTACTCTATAGGAGTAATGCCCCATGTTTTGTATTAACATCTCTGAAGCCTTTTTGAGTGATTTATCAGATGCTTTCATTCTGGGTTTTTTAAACATGCGCTTCATGAGGTTACATCAGTAACACAGTTGGACAAGAAGTTGGGAAGTTGTCAGCTTTGTAAGCAGGAAAAGGGAAAACTAAATGGGGAGTAAAGAACTTAGTTATTATCTGTAGTGTATCTCAAAGCATGCTGTCATGAGAAGCTTTTTTTCAGTTTACCTATTTTGTATCTGAAACTGATTTGAATTTCCATATAACTGTCAACAGGTGGCAGTAAAGTAATTCAGATCATTAGCTTGGACAAAGATGATGTTTGAATAGGAAATGCTCTCTTTCATCTTTGTTCCTTTTACAACATGGATCATCAGCACAAATGCAAAGCAAAGCACGCTGTAGAACAGTTTTGTTCCCCACCCCCCACAGCTGTTGGAACAATTGCAGGAGGTGTAAGAAAAACCTTATTGCGAGAAGTAGCATAGCATTTCTGGGCAGTACAAACCAGCATACTTGAGATGTTCCAACTCCTGAAGGCAGTTCTTTTACATCTATACATATATCTAGGTCAATTTGGGCAAAATTGTGCCTAGGCATCTAAGCAGACTTAAATAGCTGACTTATTCTAGTGTTAGCACAATTGTCGTTTGGGTTCGGAGGCTTTTTTCTTCTCTATTGCACCAGGAGATACCATAGTATGCACAACAGGTATTGTATGCTGTGCTCCAGCTCAAATACTTCTGAATGTGTGAGAAGTCTAAAGCACTTCTGTTAAAGCTTCTATGCAATCTTTTTCAGGTTTTATGATGTCTATAGCAGTATAATTAGAGTTACACAATGAACCATGTACTTGGGAAGACAGAGTAGCCTGGCCATAGGGCTTCAAGGTCTGTTTGCTTCATACTGTGCAGTGTCAAGATACTTACACACTGTCAGTTGCCCACAGCATAGTCACTGTTAGATCAGCCTTTAATAATATTTCTGAAATCATACTTATGTATTTAATCTGTATTTATTATTTTTTTTCAGATTCCTTAGATTTTAAAAGCAGTGTCTGTTTTAAATATTTTCTTGCAGTATTTTCTCATGTGATTCTAGCTGTAGGTAAAAATACTGAAAGATCCAAGTAAGAAAAGCAGTGTGTATGTACAAAATTAAATATGTTATACCAGAAAAGAGAAGCTAGAAGCATTCTGGACTTTTGGCTTGCATCTAAATCCTATGTAGTTTAAGTAAGGTTCATCATACCTAGCAACGGCATGAAATCTGTACTTGGTGAGAAGTATTCCCTATGCTTTTTTCCAGTCACCAGTATTACATGCCTAGTTTGGAGTAGGGTGACTTGTTGCTGGGTATGTCTGTGTCTCTTCAGTGAGTGGACATGTGGCTCAGAATTGACTAGCAGTGAATCCCAGCATACCTGACTCCCACTGGTTTCTTGTATGCAAAGATGGAGGAGGGGTTGCTTGGATTAGACCCTATCCTTTTACTCTTCTCTCCAAACACTTTTACAGGGTGATCAAGGCTGCAAATTTAGATGTCTGCCACCGCTGAAGTGTTTGGGAGCAAACAGGAGGCAACTGGTACATCCAGCTCCTTGGGAATTAGTTTGTTGGATGTTTTTCAAGAGGAAAATACCTACTGGGCAGAGCAGAACTTCTTGTCTTCTAGGAGAGAGATCATAACAGCATTGTCCTGCAGGTTGTCCTCTGTCCTGAACGTAGGAGCAGTTTATGCCTGCAATCTCCAGGGTTTTTTTTCATTAAGAAAATCAGGCCCAACAAAAGCAGATATGTGATGACAGGTAACATAATGGAAGGAGATAAAGCTTGAGTCAGTGTTTTCTGAACAAATGAGAAGGGAAGGAATAGCTGTTACTGTCTCGTCTTTGATAGAGCGTTGTGATCATTTGTTGGAACAAAGTCCATTTTTGTTACATTTTAGGGAAAAGGCATTTTTATGAAAGATAAAACATACCTTCAACACATCCTGTCAAACTGGGATGCAAAAAGGGTTGACGTTTCAAAGCAAGAGAAAGGTAATATGAGAGAGAACAGCAAAAAACAGATTGAATAACTCCTGCTTCTAGACTAAGTTTTCAGGTGTTTGGCTTTATTCTGTATAGACTCAAAACATGAAGCTAACTAATTTTTGTTCATGTCAGTCTAAAGAAATCTAGGTGCTGTGATTGAACCTGCTGGGAGTTTGCCAAAAGGAATTTATTAAGCCCCAAAAGCCAATCTTTTAAAAAAAATTTCAGATAAGAGGGGAACGATAAAAAATTAACAACCCCTTCTTAACGGTTACACAAGAATAGGGGGAGATAAACTTTGTATACCATGTCCCTGATCTGATCTAGCAAATCTGTGGCAGTGTGGAGTAATAAAATTTACTGTGGCACTTACGGGCTGCTGTCAGAGTAGGAATGGTCAGAAGAACCAAAAGAACGAGAGGAAATTGTATTAGCTAAAAGTATTTAATATCACAGGTATATAAATAAATCAGACCACATAGTCCTTAGTATGAACATTCCGTTCACAGAAATGTAATAAATAATTAAATTAGATGAGTTGGTATAAAAAATAATCTTCTCAGGAAAAGTAAATATTATACAGAATTATATATACCATGCTAAAACACATCCTGAAGTGCCTGCAAAGGGCACTTATGACCAAAATCATAAATATATTGAAAAAACCTCCCTGGGAGGTAATAGGCTCTTACGGCTTACTCTGTGTACTCAGTGCATGAAACACACATTGTTAATGCAGCGAGTGCAGTTAGTACAAAGAGAGTTCATCTTACAAATAAAAATAAATCAAGATTATGTACACATCTGGAATTGTGATAAGTAGTCCATGTGAAGACCACATATTCCTCCTGGGAATCTTCCTTTTTTTTCTCTTGAGAACGGTGTCAGTGAACAAGATGATGTCTTCTTGAAGAATGACCTGCTGTTTTCCTGTTCTTTATTTGAGATTCAGATAACGCACCCTGAATGAACACACTCAATCTTTCATTACTCTGACAAATCAGAGTTAGCAGGAGGCCTCAGCCTCATGTAAGTCAGAGTGTACAAAGTTGCCCACTGATTGTGTTGTCACTGCCCAGAAGTGTGGTGTTAACTAAAATCGGATGAGATAATTTTGTGATTAATATTTTCCATCCCTGAATTGTCCAATAAATACAGTGCAAGATCTCAGTACAGGTAGCCCTCTAAGTTACATTTGTTACAGTTTCTCACTAGTTCTTTGAATCCTTTGAAGGAACATTTTGAATTAAGTTATTCTGCAGGTACAAGAAATAGCCTCAATGAGTATAATAGGTTTAAAACAACAACAACAATGACAAACACCCCCTCCTCCCCCCTAAACCTTTAGCACTATGCTTGCTGTGATAAGATCCATAGTGCAAAAACAGTGGAGCAAGGCACTAAAAAGAAACAGCTACATTTCTTACTGCATTTCCTGCTGCCTCGTATACAAACCCCAGAAACTGTTCCAGTGTAGGCAGGAGTAACCAGTTAGCTTATGACATTCTGGTAGGGAATTGCCTTTCTGTCACAAAATACCCATCCCAGGTATAAAAGTTGCTTCTCGATGCTACACAGTGATTGCTAATAAATATGTAATGTACAATATTCTCTTTGTTAGGGCATGCTAATCACATTTCATTTGCACAACAAGAATTTTAACAGGCTCTTAATATATTGATTGGAATGCACTTGGCAAATTACTGGAAAAGACATTTACAAATGAAAAAAATCCAAAACCAGTCTACATTCTTTGTACAAAAATAAAGCTCTTTCCCCAAAACTCTGTGCATGCAAATATTCCTTAGAAGTGAATGCAGAGTGCTGGTTTATAGGTTGATGACCTGGGACTCACCAAAATAAGCACTTAGTTCATGATAAAGGTATTCAATCAAACACCTTCATAAAGACTTAAATATAACCTTGTGGAAACATCAGCAGGTACTCTGCAAGTGCAGGACTTGCTTTAATGTTTGCCCAGTTGTTTTTATCCAAATCTGAAATTAAGTTTTATCCTGACTTTTTCTGCTTCTTTAATTTTAAAATCTAATGCAGTCACAGCAGCAGCTTTGCATATTGCTTACCAATTGGTGATGAGGGGACCTAGCGGGTAGCAAAGTCAGAGAAACAGGGATAACAGGTGCTGAACACCATTTAAACCTGATTACTTACATATGAGTGGTAGCTCATATTTTGAGTGTTAATTCTCATGCAGTAATGTGGAAACACTGAGGTATGAAATAGAACGTTACTCAGAGGAGAAGCAGGTTTTGAAACAGGAAAAAAAAAAAAAGATTGGGGAAAAAAAAAAATCAAAATGGTCATCACCAGAAACAAGGCAAATTCACTGTGGAAACTTAGTTTGTTGTTGTCCTGAGGATCTTCCTTCTTCGTCTGACATAAATTTTTGAGGAGGTTTACATTTCAGGACAGCAAAATTTGGAGGCAAAAAAAGCTTTTTGTATCAATTTTCCTTTAGGCTGACATTGGTAAGAGTGGAAATAGTTTTAATATTATGTCATTATTTTTGAAGGTAACTAAGCTTGTAATTTTCCATCATAACACTAGATGTAGTTTTCCAGTTTTCTCTCTGTACCACATTTCTACTAAGTAGAGAGAAAATTAGATGAAAGCTTAGTTTTTACTGGAAGGTTTTATACTCTTCCAACCTTCGTTTCCTCATATGGGGCTAATATCTGTTTGGGGGTAAATGAACAGTTACTTCTCAGATGGAAGAGTCTAAAGGTACAGAATCATTGAAAGCAGAATACACTGGCATATGATTAGGTGCTGAAAACTAGTTTTAAGTGTACTTACTTTTATTTTACAAAGTTTCAGTGCTATCTCTCTGACCATAGTTCCACAGAAATGCTCAGGATTCAGAAGTTGTACAGGCAGGTTTCCACATAAAAAAAAAACTTGACAGTTTTTAAAGAAAAAACTGCAGTTAAAACTTAAACCATTCAAATGAATTGAGTAGAGAGAACTAGTGTTAATGGTACAAGAATACAAGTGTAAAATACTATTTTCTGTGAAAGAGCAATATGCATCTGAGCTGCTTCACACTGAGTAATCATAAATTACTGTATTTCTTGGACCTTTCGCAGTGACTGGTCATACCAGCCAGTCATGCTCTGCTGTATTTATCACGTTGAAGGAGTCTAGGTGGAATTCCATCTTCTGAAATGAGTTTTTTTTCCACAGAATCTTGTATCCCCACTTAGAGCATGTGGGTTACTCCTCTCCCTATTGAAACTTGTGGCAAATTGTGCCGTTAACTTCAAGACGGACATAAGTCAGACCCATGGCATACAGTATGATTTGTAAATGTTTTTCCAGTATTTATAAGACAGTTAAATGCAGGATATTTTTCCATAGTTAGCTAAGATACCGTCTAAAAACTTATAAATGTGTGTGTGATATTATTGTAGATCAGGACATCAGTCCAAATAGATACCATTTGAGGCTTCAAAGCCACTGACAATTCTTTGTTAATTTTCTTTAAAAAGTTTCAGACCCCTCTCTATGAGATTCATTTAAGATCAAATAAAAAATACGGAGTAGCTATCTCATATATTTCTAGTTTAGGAGAAGGTGATAGTTGAGAACCCTAAGAGAACCTATTTTTGTGAGATTACAATTAATTTTCACTTTAAAGTGAGGCTAGGGTCACTTTCAAAACAGCATCCTCCTTTTGAGTAGCCATCCAAATAAGACTGCATAATATTTTTGGATAAGCTTTCGCTTGCCATACATACAGAGCATAGCGCAGTAGCAACTCAAAATATTTACATTTTTCATGTTGTCTTAAATAACATAGTGTCTGCTTTAAATAGTAGAATTTCAGTAGTCTTCAGATCTGGTGTGTCCTGTATTAGTCCTTGAATAACTGTAAAAACAATGCATTGTCAGAAATAGTGTTAAAGAAGATTCCTCTAATTGTTCGCAAAATGTCAAAAAGCACCCAGGAGGATTCAACTCTGATTACCTTTTTGATGAGTTTTGCAAAGCTCTTCAAAAACTCCTTGGGGTTTTTTTTCTCATAAGATTCACATGAAGACTCACATGGCTGGAAGATAAAGAAAATCATGTCTCTTCTAAACAGTGCGTCAGAATCAAAAATAATACTTCAAGCTTTCTTACTGAAAAATCAAGAGGGCTGTAATCAAAGCCTTTTAGAAATGAAAAAGCTGAGACAAAGGCTAGTTCAGAAAGGGAAAGAATGTAGTAATGACACCTTTTGTTCACAGTTTTTGCAGTAATCCCCATCCTTTTGTCTGGCGCATCATGTGGTTGCCCAGTACATACATGCCATTGACTGATAGGATCGGTGTGAATGCCTTTTCCAGAAGTGCAGAAAATTGAACATTTTTAATTTCCAAGGTAAAGAAAGGCAGATAACTTTTTCTACTGAGTTTGCTTTCTACAATTCCGCCATTGTACGTGGCGTCTGCTAGAGAAAATAAGGAGCAATAATCAGGATTGTAAGCTTTGGGAGGGAATCTTACCTTTCCAGGATCACTGAAGGAAAATCTTTTCAAGATTTTAGTAGTTTGGATGAATGTAGAATTTACTTGGCTGTTTTCTGGTTGTAATTTCAGTGTGCCCTTCTGGAAGCAGGTCACAGCTGTGAAGATGCATCCATCCTAGATTAGGAAAAGAAAGAATATTTTTAAAAATAACGTTGCAGCATTTTTTCCTGCATGTGTTAGGTTGCGGTCCATGTGCAGAAGTAAGTATCCAGGATGTTGATTGAGAAGATATATCTGTACTCTCTTTTTTTTTTTTTTTAAGTTAGTTTTTGAGAGAGATCTTTAACCTTTTCTCTGCCTGTTCTTTGTTAGTTGCTTAAGTATTTCCTTATAAATGCCTAAAATGTCCACTTGGATATTAATCATGGCAGCAATTGAAAGAAAACGCTACTAAAGAGTAAATCAGGTTACATGTATTTATGTGTAGTAAGTAAGCTTTCACAAGCATAGGCATGAGTATTTTCTTTCTAAAAAAAATTAGGAATTATTACTCTGGTCTATTCCGCAGTGCTACATATGGGAATATACTTTTTTCTTCCTAATTTTTGTGCCATTTCTAATATTACCTACTTAGAATCGATGTAGAACAGAGTGTTTTCAAATACAATTGAAATGTTCTCACTTGATAATGTGGGAAATGAAAGTGATGAAGTAGATTAGTTACCTTACTAAAAGAGGCATTGAGGGTGAGGGGCAGGAGAAGGAACCAGACTCCTGGCTTGAACTGTCTAACTGTGTTACTTTAAATTCAGGGGCACATGAAACCTAAGTCAGGGAAAGTCAGTGCCATCTGTATCTAACTTGAAAAAGAAGCAATCTATTCTGATGATACAAATTTTCTATTGCTGCTGCTTATCTGGAATTAAAGCATCCTGCCATTTTCCTTTCATGGTGCAGTTGCATATTAATTTTACTGATACTAGCAGAAGGACTACAAACTCTCCAGAATCTCCTTTCCTGTGCAGTGTCTATTTTCCTTCACTGGGCACACAGCTATGGAAAATATCACCAAAACTAATCTGTAGTCAACAGATAAAGAAAAGCAATGTTTACTAAAGCAAATTTAGAAGTTGCTTTCTGTTTTCCAAAGAAAGAAACATTTAGAATTGCTGATTATGCGTATTAGAAAGGTTCCAAAGCCGTCATCCCTGTTTTGCATACCAACTGCTACCAAAGCTGAAACTCATCTCGTTTATTAGGTGCCAATGTAGTTTGCTGCTTTGGCCAGGACAAGGCAACCTTCATCTATGTTGCTTATAGCAAATTTTAATAGCAGCATTTTATATTGGTTGGGTATAACATTTTATTATCCTTAAAAATCACACATTTATGTTTGTTTCAAGCTTCTTACCGTAACTAGTCTTGCTTACTGGAAAAAACCCTCTCTTTCTTAAAGAGATCAGTTTTCCAGCTGAAACTGAAAACATTTTCTGCCTCATCCGTGATGAGCTGAGAAACCAGCATTTCTCATATATGCTGCTTTTTTTTTTTTTTTGCTGAGTTAGCAGTTAGCTGTAGGTAGACCAACAGTTGTGGGGTTTTGTATGTTGTGATGGGTTAAGCACTTTGACGAAGAGGCTTTAAAAAGCATAGAACACTGGCAGTGTCTGAGGGAAGCTAGGCAAATGTAAAATATTTGTATCAGAGGCAATTCACAGCAATACTCTGTGTCTGACTCAAAATACCTTTACAGATTAGCCTGAAAAGCCTTCACTTCCGGAATTAGCAATCAGCAGGGTTAGATGCTGATCTGATGTAAATCAAGGTTGTATCGCTAGCTTTAGCTGCAGTGCCAGTCACCAGCAATAGATCTTATTTTCCCTCCAGTCTTGAATCTCTTCACCCTTACGACTAATTTTTCAGCCTCAGCATATTTTCTTTTGAGCCAATGTCCTTTGAGATTTTAAAGTTCTCGCCTCCCTTTTTTTAGGTTAAAAAAAAAAAAAAAAGATATTTCATTGTTGAGTATCAAAGAAGTTGTATGGGGTTGAATTGGGGCTAACACTCCGTCCACGCACAGGAACCTCAAGGAAGTCAAAACAAATAGTGATAAACCACTGAATTTTCAATGTAGTCTTCTTACTGAATATTCAAGGCCAAAGCTAAATTGTGGCATAAGTAGGTTATCATAGAAGCAATATTTTAATATTTGAAATACAGCTAAATGAAAGACTTTTTATTAAATTTGGTTTCATTAGGGTGTGATTGCACCTAATCCACCTAATCACCCTGAGTGCAGCTTTGGCACACTGTAATTTGTATCTTTGTATCTGGGCAATTCAGTAAATGTAAATTTCACCCTGCAGGATGTTACCTGGTTTGTTACCATGGTTGCTAGTGATAATTAATATTAGTACACTAACATTTTTTAAGTTTTTCATCAGAGGTTAAACCTGTATCAACTGAGTACCTTCTAAATATGTGAATTCTCTGTCTCTAGTTTTCAGTGGAGGTACTTAGGACCTCCTAGAATCAGACTAGTAAAGCTCTAAGCTGCAAATGAAGTGTTGTCTTCCTTCCTGAGGTGACCGTGGTTTTTTTGAGAAAGAAAAAAATAAAAAAGACTAAGCAATTAAAGCAATACAACTATTGACTGTGTCAGGGGTAGTGGCAGTAAAACGACAGCTAATCATCTCCTTTTCACTTTGACACTTCAAGTTAGAAAAAAACCCCAGCAAGTAGTTAGGGTGCATGAGGTTCTTCAACTGCAGTTGTTTCTAGCAATGAGAAGGAATGTATCTGTTTTGGTCATACTTCTGTATGTTTTTGGCAAGTAAAACATGCACCAAACTGTAAAGCTTAGGAGGAGGCTAACAAAGCCTGCGTGAAATGAGGTGAGTTTTTTCCTTTTTTCTTGTCGTCGTTTTGCAAGAGCACTTACAGTCCTGAGTAAATAGCTTTGCGCTCTGGGCATTTTTAAAAAAAAATTATGCAAAATGATAATTTTTATACGTTGATTAAAATTGTTTGCTTTCTGAAATAGTTATCAGGGCTCAAAAATCTTATGAGTAAATTTAAGACAGCTGATAACAGGAGAAGTATAACATTAGATTAGCCACAGCCAGCTCTAGACCTTTGTTGCATGTTGGAGATTATCAAAAGCAAGCAGGATGCATTTACCTTTTAAGCTTCTAAGTCATGTTGTTGCTATTATTAAATACTAGTAGTATTTAATTTCATGGTAAATCTTGCATCCTACCACTTTTGAGTATGCATACGCTTTCTGTGACTCTGGTGTAATATACTACATAGAAGTTCTTGAGCTTGGAACATGTAAAATATCAGCATTAGATAATGTATAAATTATACCTGTATTTACAAGGGATTCATATGGACTTGCTCTTGTAATTTTAACTAGTTGTAATCAAAAGAGAACACTTAAAGAATGCAGTTTTATCTTCCTGTTGATAACACAACCCTTGCACACGAATACTCAAGAGAAAGCAGTATGACTGCATAGGGGAGGGAGTGCTATGTAATATGGCCTTACAGTGCCACTCTTGGCACTTGTCTTCGGAGTGGGGGAAAGGGGCTTCCCCTTGGGTTCAGCTCGGCAATACATCTGGTGTGCCTGCAGCTCATGGCAGCTAGAGGCATTTCCACTCCCAAAACCTGCATCCCCAAGAGCATTGTTGCTCGCTTGGATGTTGTATGAATCCTTAGCACCATTTTTTGAGTAAATGTAATACACACAAACTTGAATCTGTGGGTTTGTTAGAATATACACATGATAGGAAAATAGTAAGTAAGACGACATAATATGAATGCTTCTGTCTTTAAAAATCCAGAAATAAGGAACTTTGATAGAAGTATTTTCTTATTCAGTCTAACTTACATTAAGAGTACTAGGTCAGAGGTGTGAAGAAGGCATCTCCCATTTATCAATGGAATAAACCAGTACAAATTCAAAATTATATAATTAGAAATGTTAAAGCAATCTCACCACAGGGTTTTCTGGTGTATGCAGCAGTTCAACATCCTACAATAAAACAAATCTAAGTTAGAAAAGTTTTAACATTTGAAAGTGATGTCCCTCACCAGAAACATTCGAAGCCATACATAATGCTTGTAAATAATTTCAATATTATGGTAAATACTTTGCTTACCTTATCTTTCACTGTGGTTTCTAACAGTTTAATTGTCTTCAGAAGCTGTTTGTATTTTGCTGTTTTGTGTGGAGCTGCAGTCAGCGCCATGCTGGAAGTCAAGAAAAGTATACAGAAAATAATCATCCTCCCCATACTGATGAGTTTTGGTTTAAAATGTGCCAGGAGCAACGTTGTGCTATTCAAGATGAACACTTCAGTTTGAGCTGTACTCAGGTATGCTGTGTACCTACCTATATATTGCTCCTTGCTGGAGATGTAAAACCCACCCATTTCAGTTTGGAAAGCTTTGTAGAATGGATCAATGAGTAACCCTTTTTTCTTTTCCACTGGCTAGGTGCATGTATGCAAGTTTGTGCGTAGGGGGCAGGGATTGATGGAGTGAACGAAATATGCCCCATCTGCACATTGGACAGGAAAAAAGAAAAGGGTGAATTCCCATTTTCACTTTGAGTCAAGAAATGAACGTAGTAAAAAAGTAGGTACTTAGAAACCACAGACCTAGGTAAACAAAGATTCTGCTTCCCCCCCCACCCTGTTTCTTACAACAGTGAATCTCTTCAATCCATCTGAAGTTCTTCTATATCGTGCTGGAGAAATATGAGAATATTACTTTGTGGCTCCAAGGGTTCTTCGTTAGTTAGTTCCCCCTGATGTCTGTGAATTGCCACTTTTACATTCTTAGCTTGGTTTCTGCGACAGCTGTGAGTAAAAGCTCATCTTAACATTTAAGCCAGCTGAAGGTTGCTTTATATTTACTTAGAACCAGTACCATATGTTTTAACAGCATCTTGGAGAGTGTGTCCACTGGGGATGAAAGTTGCAAGGGAGATGCATTGCCCTGTGAGAGGTGGATCCCTGTACAGTGCCCATTCCCCAAATGGGAGCAATACTGGAAGATGAGGGACTAAATCACGGTGAGTCCCAAGGGACGCTGGCACTGGTCCAATGCTTTTGGCAGCTAAAACCGTGCAATTAATGTTCTGCAGCAGCTAGGCTCAAAATTAGTTTTGCAGTTTAATGCAATCCCTTCAAATGGGATGTAATAATGAGACCTGAGAATTCTCTTGAGGATGTAGAAGTGCATTTGTTTTGTGTGAAATCAAAACAAAAGTGCATACTTTAAAGAATTTCAAGCCAGAATAAGACCAGCAGAATGATCTGAATTAAGAAATAAGGCAGAATCTCATAATTTCCTTCAACATCAATGCTTGTTGTAATTAGGGATATATGCTTGTTTGGAGGAAATATATTTAATATTAAAAAAGATGTTCATTAGTGGGATTTTTTTTCCAGCATATGCTGGTAAGAAATGTTCTCTTATGGGGACTTCCATGGTTGCTTTCTTTCTAAACGACTGCCACTGAAGTTACAGGTGTTTAAAGGTATTCTTCTTGAGTATACTCCTTTTTTTTATTAGTTGCCTTCAGTCCAAGCCTAGTTTCTGTCGCTCTCACAAGTGACAGAAAGAGAGAGCCTTGTTTTCTGCAAGGCTCTCTGCAGGCACTAGGGACTTACTGGACTGCCAGCTGTAGGAATCAGTTGATTTTAAAATCACTGTTCCTGATATTTCATTACAAGGAGGAAAAAAACAGCTTTAAATAGCTCACGTATTACCATTAATAAATGGTTATCACCACTGTGGTATTAACCATTAAAAGGTTCCTGTGTGGGATTAGTAGAGGGCAGTTAAAGTCACTTGGGCACCTTCACTGTGGTGAATAAAAAGATGCTCAAGTGACTTTCAAATTAAATCTGTGTCTCTGGAAGTGTAAAGGTTTCAGATCTGGCTTTGGAGATGCTTTACAAACTCTACACAGAGTTTGGACTTCAGTTTGGTGTCTGGAATGCTAGTCTGTGTAGTTTGCTGACATTGTATAAAATGCATCTGTATGTTTCTGTCTCATGACTAAACCTGAGCAGTCCACTTGGATCCCTTCTTTCTCATTCATTTCAAAATGAGCATTTATGTTGATGAGAGCTCTGTCAGGCATACACAAGGGTGTTTGTTTTTTGTAACAAAAGATTATTCACTGTACGTAATGTGCTTAAGCCATTTTTAGTCTTTCAGAAAATGGATCGCTTAAAGGAATAGGTTTCACAGGTGTGTGTGTAGATACACATAACACACTCACGCTGTCATGTGTGCGCACACAAAACCTCTCCTGGTGAAAGGGCTAGCTAATCACACCTAACAGAGCAGAAATCCTAAAAACAAGAACTGATAGAAGTAAGAAAAGAAAAAACTTTCTTCTACCACATAGTCTAAAATTTAATTTCTTGAAGAAAAGATACTGTGATTTTTGGTGTTTTATTTCTTTGATGTGCAAGTCTTGAAATTATTTTAGGTAAGCAGTGCAGCTGGACTGGGAAGTAGGGAGTGTCTCAATGAGGTTTATTCAGAAGTTGTGTTAATTTGTAGCTGAGGTTCATTAATGGAAATCGGCATCATCCTCTGTTTGAGAAACCATGTGGTGACTGCATTTTTTTATTTATTTTTTTGTTATCCTCCTTTCCCCCATCCTGTTCAAGTGCAGCTTTGAAATCTTTTTTAGCTGTTATCCAACATCTCTGTGAGGCTGCTGAGAGGATGGAGAGATTATTTCTGAGAGTGGTATTCTTTACATGAATAGAGAACTTGGTTCTGCTCCTCTTTACCATGACTGACCCTTCATCTTCTCTGTAGGTTAATGCCTAGTAACTTGAATGAACATGCAGGCTGGTCATAATGTCTGCTTCAGCTTTTTATTGTCAGTGATCAATACTGTGAATTCTTTTGAGAAGCTCCTTTGAGCCCACCTACTGTAGGTGGTTGTGCTAGTAGCCGTCAGCCTGTATTTTATGCACCTTTATTTAGTTGATAGCTTGGAAGCTTTCCACTTGGATGTGGAGTATGACTATTAGCTCTGTTCTCATTAGGTGGTTGGCAGTTATTCATGCAAAGATATCACTGCAGATTGTTTGCATTAACCAGACAACTTCAGGACCACTCAAGAGCTTCAGTTAATGTGCAATGTCTGTGTATTTTCAGAAATGCAAGGCTTGAAGGGGCAGCGTAGAGAGGGCGTAGGTTTCTGTCATTGTACAGACACATGGTACAGTAGCTTTAATATTTTACCTTATCAGTTAGGAATGCTTTACCTATTACAGACTAGCATTGCATTTTAATTTGTCCTTGATGATTTGCTAGACAGGAGTATGCATAGCATCGTTCTCTATATAGCTGTGTCTGTGGGAGTCATTGCCAGGTACTGGTTTTGGTCTCTATGGCCACACATAATGGGACCCTACAACTCCATAGTAGGATCATACCTGTGTAGCTAACAACCATTTTAATTTTCAACTTTTTCTTTTTTCATAAACTTGTAATACTTACAGGTCTCAAGCAGCGACTAGGTCTTAAACCAGTGCTGCTTCTGGAGATAAAATCTGAATAACAAAAGAGTGAGATAATAATAAGGCTTAGCGTGTTACTAGACTGGACAGTCCTGGGATCCTCTTGCTTAGGAAAGAAAGAAATACAATGGCAGACAAAGGCAGCTTTAAATCCACTGAACCAACCTGAAGCCTGATGAGCACTATGTTGCGGAGTTCATGTCATCACAAGCTTCATGTTTAAGCACAGCTGTGGTTATCCCTTCATTTTTAGGTTTACTTAACAAACTTGCAAACTGAGTCCAAGTGGGAGAACCCTGCTGATGGCTGGCACACACAGGTAGTGTGTGTGTGTGCTTGTGGCTCTAACTGAACAAATCTTACACAGCGGAGCATTCCAAAAGGCAATTTATGATACTAGAGGAGATCAGAAGGTCGATTGCAATGAAGACCAGTGCATATTTTACATTAAAACCTACTGTGTGAAAGAATGGCTGTACAATAATGCCAGAGACTGGCCAGTAAGTGAAGCGTTATTTCATACCAAAAGCATCGCAGAAATTTGGCAGACTTTATTAATTTGCTGGTACAGCAGGATAATTCATTGATTTGGTGGAGGCAAATGTCCATCAAATTCATGGGAGGTGAGATGGCTCTATCCGAGATATTCCTAAATTAAATCCATTATATCAGAAATCAGTTTTCAAGTTTGTGGAGTGATTAGAATGGGAAGCTAAACAATAGGTATTTGGCAGTGTGGTAGCAGGTGGTTACATATCATGTCTCTAAAACTGTATAGTTGTCTATTTTGTGTTAGAGGATATAAGGTCACAGTAGTTGCTTGAAGAAAGGCATGCTGACAGAGAAAGTGAAATATAAGGACAAAGAACTTCCTATGTGTCTAGGCAGTGGAGAAAACTCCTTGATATCCCTCTTATCTGATAAGAGCGAGCAGCATGCTTTTTATTTACGTCACTTCTCTTTTGTGGCTTAGGAACATGCTGAGTCAAATGATGACACTCTCTCTCGCACCGGTGCCTGCCCAACCCCAGAGGGATGGCTGCAGAGTGGAAATCTGAAAAACCTCCCATTCCAAGCCCGTGAGGCTGAGTCCTCTTTCCTCTTTGCAACAGTGCCACCCAAATGCTGAATGACTTTGACACTGAAAGCCCAGTTCCCCCACCCACATTTTCCTTTACAGTATAGCTGAATGTAGGTTTTTCCCATTGCTTAGTCATTGCTATGGCTCAGGCAGAAGTGCCTGTAATGTACAGGGCTGCTTTCAAAGAATTTTTTAACTTAGAAACATGAGATTTCATATATACTATCTGTTATATACTATACTATACTTTAATATATACTGTCTGATAGTGTATACTGTCTGCGGCTCGGGGGGAGTTGTTGAGAAGCAAGGGAAGAGAGGTATGCTGGAAAATAGGAGACTAGGAAGAAGGCTCCTGTATAACAGATTTAGGAAAGTTAGTCTTTGAAATATTTCTGACAACTTGGCAAATTAGTTCCACCCTCTTTCAGTATGATTTTCTTACTACAGGTTTTGGTATAATTCTTCTATCTTTTCACCTTGGTTTGAAAAGAGAAAGTCAAACCTGGGAAAAATTGTATTCCTAACTTGTAAGTGTATTTGCTATAAAAATCAGAGTAAAACCAACTCTAAATGTGGTGACATAGACACTAAAAAAATCAATAGACTGCATGTGACAATATAAAACCATTGACATTCTCCATAATGGTCCTTCAGAGTTAACTTATAGCCAATTTCTAATCCGTACTGAAGTGGGTCTAACACTGGCTAATAAGAAGATAACCCATGTATTAACTGAAAGAATTGGAGGAATAAATGGAGCAGCTCTTACAGGAGATAGTGCATTTCAGTCCTGAGAGAGTGTACTGAAGATCAAAGGGATGCCAAGCAAAAGCTTTTATTACAGAAGAAGATTCTTATGTCATATAAGGGTAGCTACTTTGGGCAAAGTATGTAAGACTGTTCCCAGTTGCTGGAAGTGCTCAGCTGGCTGGGTTGTAAAGTGAACTGCTCTGCCTTCAAAAACTTGTGTGAGTGCCAAAGAATCCCCCTGTCTGCAGTTCGTAATAGGGTCTGGAGAGGTACCTGGGTACTGTGGCCATGCCAGTGTTTGGCCTCTGGCTGTTACCATTTACATGATTTAAATAATGATAAATAAATAATGATTTAAAAATCATTATATTATGCTTCTAGCAATGAACATCATGGACATTAGCATTATAATGTGTGGTTGTCCATTGCAGTTAAGGCTGAGACACAGTGTCGTGTAACAGAAAAAGAGGTGATGTAAGAGTGATTTGGGAGATGGAAAGTAGAACCTGCTTTCAAGAACAGACATAATCCTTCTGAATCTAGTACAGCCCTGCTCATAGTTTTATCTAAGTTTTAGGAACCGCTTCAGCTAGCCATCATGTGTGAGAAAGGCAGAGCCATTTGCAGATGTTCATGTGTTGCCTCATCTGTTTTGTATCATAGAATCATAGAATAGGTAGGGTTGGAAAGGACCTTAAGATCATGTAGTTCCAACCCCCCTGTTATGGGCAGGGAGCTCCAATTTCACATTTATAACATAAAATGAGTAAGTGGAAGGAGCTGAATGCAGAAGTTCTGCAGTAATTTCCTCCTCCTTCACTTCAGCTTGGAAGAAAGCTTCAGCCATTGTTGTCTTCGTTCTTCCTGATTCAGCAGAAGTTGGTGACCACGACTATAAAGCAGAACAATGTAACATTGACAGCTGTTGTATATATGTTAAATACCAGCTGTGTCGTGCTCCTAGGTCAACCCAGTGATGCTTATTATGCATGTAGTTTGATTAATGTATTTCTAGCCTTATGAACTACTGAACTGAGAAACTGCATTGAGAAAATGTCTAGTCAGCATCCAGAGCCTGAGACAAGCCTAGAGCCACTATGATTAGAATTTGATACTCAGAGGAACTGTCTTCTCATGACCATGTCCTTTTAAGTCTTTCCTTAAATGTTGGAGCAGCCTCTCCCCTCCTGGGTCGCACCTTTCTCTGCATGTAGGATGGAAGAAGCCTCACTGGATCACTGAGTCTGGTCTTCTGCCGTTGCAGGTATCCACATTTCAGCTGTAACTCCTGTGTAAGGCCTTAGCAGTTAAATCTCTAACGGTAAAAGCTTAGAATTTTTTCTGTGCCTGAGATGCATTCCAGCTTTTATAGGGCAGTTTCATTCTTATTTAGAGTACTACTGATAATCTTTCCATGCTACCAGAGGACAGCCACGTTCAGGAGACGAGGCAGCAGTTGACATGAAGACAAGCTATCACAGTTCTCTTAACAATTTGAGGGCAGAAAGTAGTTGTTCATCTGAAAGCCACAGCTAGGGAGAGGTGGGAGTGATAAGCAAAAAAAGTCAGTGCTCCTCCTCAGTGTTGCAACAATGACTTCTCCTGCAGCTCCAGTGCTTGATGGCATTGCACTGCAGGTCTTCAGGTCTCCTCATGAAACATGGGCTAGCAGCATGCAATCTTTCTACCTCAGAGGTGGTCTCTATATGTAATATAAGCATTTCCTGACAACTCTGCTGGCAGACAGTATGGCCTGTGGTGTGAAAAGTGGTGATGTGGTAGTACTGAAACTCAACAGTATATGTCATGTTCATTCAAAATGTTTAGAAAGAAAAATCAAGAAATACATGCGGATGTCCAGAGGAGGGCCACGAGGATGATAAGAGGGCTGGAGCACCTCCCGTATGAAGACAGGCTGAGAGAGTTGGGGCTGTTCAGCCTGGAGAAGAGAAGCTGCGTGGAGACCTCATAACAGCCTTCCAGTATCTGAAGGGGGCCTATAAGGATGCTGGGGAGGGACTCTTCCTTAGGGACTGTAGTGATAGGACAAGGGGTAATGGGTTCAAACTTAAACAGGGGAAGTTTAGATTAGATATAAGGAAGAAGTTCTTTACAGTGAGGGTGGTGAAGCACTGGAATGGGTTGCCCAGGGAGGTTGTGGATGCTCCATCCCTGGCGGTGTTCAAGGCCAGGTTGGACAGAGACTTGGGTGACATGGTGTAGTGTGAGGAGTCCCTGCCCATGGCAGGGGGGTTGGAACTAGATGGTCTCAAGGTCCTTTCCAACCCTAACTGTTCTATGATTCTATGATCCTATGTTGTGAATAGTGAATAGAGGAAGCAGAACGGCACAATACAAAATGCTGCCTTTGTTCATTTACTAATCTTAATGAACAAAAGTTACTTCTGTGTTACAATATCAATAGCATAGAACAAATAACCCCCAAACCGTTGGCTCAAGATAGACAAGACTGGCGTGGAGTCTACTGCAGTCTGGAGGAACGCGCTATGTATGTAACTATTCTACTGGCAGCTGGGCCTTGCTGTATCCTGTTGTGACTGGAGATCAGCGTGTCACTATAGCTCATATTTCAATATCGAAATTAAAGGTTTGATGTTACAGGTTCTTTTGGAAGTCACTCTGAAGGTTTGTGAGGCTGCTGTTCTGGCGTGGGATATCTGCAGTAGTACAGTTGTTCCCCTCTTGCATAGCCTAGAGCAAAATACGGGGGACAGCCAGTGAGGCTATGGCCCTCTTTCCCTTCTCTCCAGCACATGTGGTCTGATTTTACCTTCCTTATGAATATATCCCACATAAAGTTATCTTTAACATAAAATGGAGTTTTTAACTTTTTATTATGTTTTACCTTTTGGCATTACTGGTAGAAGCAGATGACTGAATACCACTTTTATTTCTAACTAGTTTCACTTTGTGGTTTTCAGGTACTTCCAAAATATTGCAGATTGTACTCTCCTTCATATATGTATATATGTTTACAGTGTATACACAGTTCTGTTAGAATAATTTTTTTAATGATAGTGTTGATTTCATGCTCTAGAAACACATTCACATTGTTCTCCTGCCCTTTTTTTGTCTTGCCAGGAGCAGTTTCATGTCATACCATCTCTGTGGCACAGCAAGAAATTGTGAGGACAGTGGAGCTGTGTGAGATTGCGCTGGAGGATGTGGTCTGCCTCCAGTTGGAGTGACTCCAAGTATCTGCTTGCAGGCCGACTTCTCAGCTTCATCTGTGTGCTGCCACTGTGCGTGCTGCAAACCACTGGATCAGCCATCAGATCCTTCTTGTATTTCAGTTCCTGCAGCAGAGTAGAGGCTTTGGTGTCGTGCTGCATAACCAAAAGGAAGGCTAAGGCAGAAGCGACCTCGGCAGATTTCAGGATGTAGTAATGCAAGTGCTTTCTTCAGCAGCAAAGCTATTTTAAGAACTTTCTACTTTAGGTCACTGCCGCTCTGCCCTATCTCTGCATCACAGTAGTGAAGAGCCTCTGTTACAGTAGCTTGGGTTGTTAAAATGGTCCAGGTTAAAAATTCCTCTTGCGAAGGCTTTGAGTGTTCGGTTTTCTTTGTTTTGATTGGACTCATTTCGCTATCAACTCTACTTTCTCCATCGCACAAGTGACAGATTTGCAATTAGCTATGAGTTGCTAGAAGTCAGAAACTCCTTTTTTCCTGATTTTACTACTGATCAAAACTGGATCACCTATGCAACAAGTACCTTCTTAGCACATAAGGCTGAGAGGACCAGTGGGTATCGCTCAGTAGCATCATTCCAGGAACAGCAGCTTGGTGCCAGCACAAACATCGTTCAGCCCTTTAACTGTGGCTGAAATGCCATTTCTGGCAGAATCATTTTAAGGAAGAGGATTTAGGGACGTTTTAACTCTTCAGGCTGGTCTATGTTTAAGACTCTTGCAGGTATAATAGTATCACTCAGGCATGATTTGTTGGTATTTCTCAGGCAGTTATATCTATAAAATCTCTGATGTGGATTTAATTGTAGCAGTAGAGAAATATCTTAAATAGCAATATTAACTATTGTGTTTCTCATGTATTAATTACTCTGTGAATATAGTGTACTTTGTTATGACTTTGCGCTTAAATAAATCTGCTATTTAATTGTTTACTGCAGGTCAGGGAATGCTCTGGCTAGCTCATACTGTGCTTAACAGGTAAAACTTTAGTATATTTGAAAAAACAGTTTCTCTCAGTAAATTTTTTTCAGATGTCTTTGTTTCTGTCTTCATCTATAACTAGACATATATAACAGATACAAATGTGTGTGCCTGTACCTACAGATACGTCTTTTATATGCACACACATACAGATTTGAAAAACTCTCTAGCACAGTTGCTTTGCATAATGGGTTTCTTTTTTTTTCACAGGTCAGCACCTTAAGTGAACCTTGGAAAAACTACTATGTGATCAGTCATCGCCCTGAAGCAGCAGCACCCATTTGGTAAAGGTAGTCTTGGATAAAAAGCTGAACACTGTGGTTTCAGTGACTTATCGTTGAAACCTTGTGGTTTCTGTGTAGGAGGCTGTATAAGCTGGACACGTTTGACATCCTTGTTTCTAAGCTGTGAAATCTGTACATCTAATTTATGAAAATTATCTCTCATTTAATTTTATTCTTTTTTTAATGAAGTCAACATATTTTCCTTGCATTCAGTGGAAACAATAATGGAAATGTTTTAAGATGTACTGTGTGAGCCTGTTTTGACCTCAGAAAGGGAGAAGAATCAAGATATTCTTGATTATGATTGAGGTCTAAGAAGGAAATTAAATACAGGGAGAGATGAGAAAAAAGCATTTCTCAAGAAGGGAGACAAATAGAGAAATTAACTGTGGGAAATGACATACGTTTTAGAAAACAAAAATCTTCTGAGTGAGAATTTGATTTAAAAAAATTACAAACAATTAAGTAAGGTAGTTTAGAATAAACCATGGTACTGGTACCAGTTAGGGTAACCAGCAGTATCTGTAGTCTTTCTGGTGGTCAAAATGGGAAAATAAGTTTACATGTAAGGTAAATCCAAGACCAAGGCTCTTCTCCCTTCTGCTCTGGTGAGTGCCTGCCATCCTGTAACTCCCCAGAAAGCTGAGCTGTGGCAATAACAGGATACCTGAGCCTCTTATGTGGGGAAAACCTGTTCTCTTCACAGTCATGAGCAATGACAGCCCAAACCTTGAGTTCTCACCACCAACAGTTTTGCCTTTGTCACGTAGGTTCCCAGAAGCATGTACGCCATTCCCTGTAAGTGAACCTATGGAAAGATACGAAAAACAAGCAGACCTCTGAGTAGAAAACAAAGGAGAAAAAGAAAACATTCAAGGTACAAAACAATGTTTCTTGCTGTAATATACTACTTGTGTGAAAGTAACTACTCAGTGCATTTGTGGGAGTACAAAAATCTGTCTGAAAACATTAGTCAAAGACTTCTGTGTGAACAAAGATTGAAAGTGTGATCACCCGCTGTCAATTTATTTCAAATGGATGACTGAAAGATTAATCTTAATAATTTTCAGTAATTTCTATATCAAAACCTCAATAGAATACTGTAGATTTTAATTGCTTGCTACTGTCTCATTGGTCTTGCTAGGGGAGTTGTTCTTTTTCAAGAAAAGAAAAAAAAAATCTAATGTACCTTTGACTGGAAAATTAATATCTTGTCTTGCTTGTGTTTTCTTTCCAGAAACCTGAGCCAGTAAACATGATTGCATCTGCAGGTGACTATACAAGAAAATAGTAAAACTGCTGTCTTAAGGTACTCTTCAGACAATGGCATTTTTCTTGCCTGTTATTTATGTGCTTCTTACAGACCTGAGACTTGAGACCCTGTTCCTTGAGCAGTGATGTTTCTCTGAACTAACTTGTGGGAAATGGAGAGAAAAATAAGGAGGCACTGAAGATGCTAGTCCAGATCCAGATCAGTGGAGGCTTTTGAAAAATCACTTTCCCATGCTCACTGCAAATGTAGGATATATAGATAACCAAGGAAAAATTGTCTTTTTGGGCATCCAGAATTTACTCAGAAGCAAGATCATAAGATTCAGCATTCCTTTCCATATAGCTGAATTTCCAGTCCTGATCCTCTTCCTCTGATTATAAGGATTACACAACTACTTTTTTATGGAACCCAAGAAAAACTCTACCTATGGCTCTGTTTTCCCTTTTTCTATGTAACTAAGCCTACAACTCCGTAGATCCCTGGTTGGTGGCATTTTTAGGTGGTTTCTTAGCCCCACTACATTTCCACTTTTATGTCTTCCTCCTAACCTACCTGCCTGTGCTGGGCATGGATAAATAGTGAAGCACCAGTGCTGCACTTCTCATCCAGGCATCCCCTCTCCCTCCCAGGATGGTTGCATTCGGGGTGCTGAGGGGCATAAGTAGCTTCTTGAATCTGCCCTTCTGCAGGTTTGATGCCTCAGTGTTGAGGGCCCATCTGAAAAGTCAAAGGAAGTCCTTTTTTTTCCCCTCCTTCTAGCACCAGCTTTGGTGTTTGCCTCTTAGGGAATAAGTTAAGTCACTGAAACAGCCAAAAATGTGCCTTGCTGTGGCAGGGAGCTGTTAAGCTGGACCAGCTGTCACAGCAGTGTGTGTCATGGGAGGTGCTTGGCTGTCTGGGCTGAGAGATAGGGCAGGTACCTTGCCATGCCTTCCCAAGGAGATGATACACTGTTACCACGTGAGAAATGCTGCTCCACACCATGGGAAAATGACTATGAGAACAGTGGAAGCTTGCCTCAGTACCAGTTCCATATTTTTATTTTTTTTAAGAGATCTTTCATTGTCCCACAGCTTAGAAAGTTACACAGTCATCTTCTTTTGTGGAGTACTTGTTTTAACCCTAATCGTTTCAGGTGTCTTATTTAAGAGTGGATTAAAGGCAGTTGTTGCAGTACCATGGGGCATTGGCAGCTGTGACACCCAGCACGCATGAGGGAGGAGAAGGGAGGATGCGACTTTTTCCTACCCAACCTCGCCTTCAGATCAGACCTTTACCTGTTACTGCAATTAGCTGAGCCACTGTTTGTAACTGCATGTGTGCCTGTGATTGTGCATTTGCCCAATCACAGGCAAAACAAAATGTTAAGGGCATAAGTCACTAGGAAGATTGCATTTTACCTGCCCTTTCAACTGGTCAGAAAGTGCACGTATGCCACTGCTTTTAGCCACAACACCTTGGATCTCCTGGAGCTGTGTGTCTGTATCATGCATCACATGTGAAGAGATGGTGATTGGACTCCAGAGGCTGGAAAATAATTATACTTGATACTGCTGCACAACAAGTGACAACGTGAAGGGAAATGGAAACACTAAACCTGAGAACAGAAAAACTCACAAGAATGTCAGAAGCAGCCTGAAGAAAAAAGGAGGCAAAAGTGTAATTTCCAGAACAATAACCAGAGATCAAAGGAGGCTGATGTTCTTTCAAGTCAATGTTTGTGGTGGATCTGCACCAGAAAATTAAAGAACGTTATTTTGGAAGACACTGTGAAAAATAGAGAGTTGTATTTTTCTTATATGTATTGCAGAGAAGTAGTAGACCCTGTAGCTTTTTTTCTTGGCTCTCTTCATGCCATTGCCCTCTGCATTTCTGTGTTGGCCATGCTGAGTTTTTCTGAGAGAAATATCACCATTTGCTTCACTTTAAATCACCTTTAAGTTGAGCAGAGATAAAGCAATTTTATCCTCTGATATAATCATATGCCACGGAAACTCTCCTTTCTTACTCTCTGAGCTGCTTTGTTTTCTTCTGTATTGCTAGGTCTAGTTCGATGCTTTTAAGGCTTCAACTGCACAGATTTTACCCTCTTGGCTCTATTCTTCATAATATCCTGATTGATTTTATCATTTTTGTCCAATTTCTGTCAAAACTAATAAATGGAAATATTAAAATGTTTCATATTGACACTTTGATACCAGCATTGCAATTTTCCATTTATTATATTTCATTATGAAGTTTTATTCTATTTAAAATACTTTTAAAAGCTGGGAAAGAAATATTTCTTCATAGTTTGGTGTGGAATGCCCAACCTGAAATGAGCTGCTTTGTTTCCCTTTGTTTCCCACTGACCATCTCAGTGACTGCAATGTGTTTAGTGCCACTTCATATGTCTGGCAAATGAAAAAATCAAATGCCCTGTTTTAGGCAATCAGTCTAATATCTAAGTAATTTTCTGTTTTCTTAGATCTTTATGTTTCAGTATGCATGTTCTGAAACATTTCTATGCTCACTTTTTATTTTTTCACAGGTGGGAAAGAACACCAGTACAGTTGTTACGTACAGTAGGTAATCAGTATTCTAGAAAATGAAGGACGAAGAAGTAACTTGAAGTACACAAGAAAAGCCTGACCTTTGGCGTATACAAACTCTGAAATTAGTCCTTGTCTTTCCTACTTTATGCCTGCGGGTTAAGTGATGTGATATAAAAAAGGAAGATTGCAAACTAATGTGCCAAAGTAGAACTACCCAGACACTTCAAGGCAGTTTATAAGGGTTCAGGATAATGCAAGTTAAAGAAATTGCTGGGATTTGAAGGGATCCTGGGAAGTTAGTGGAAAATGGCCTAATATAAGTTGATGTAGACTTCTGTGCCTTACAAGTTCTTTAGATCTATATAGCACTTCTTAGCACCTAGTGAAAATGGGCTTAAAGAGCCTTATTTAGCTATTTTTGAGTTCCCATTTAATCCACTGTGTGGAAAGACTAGGTCCTTTGGCTGCCTCTTGCTCTGGAGTTCTTCCAAAAAATCTATATTCTTTCCCTTCCTGAAGGAATTCAAGGGAGTTCACAACATGGAGCACTCAAGGCTTGCTTAAGGAAAAGCCTGAAACTCTGCCCTGCATTTCTTCAGTTTAAATTAAATATCCCAAACTAGAATATGAGCCAAGATTTCTGTAAGAGTAACGTTGAGCATGAACAAGACCAAATGCTAAGAGAGAGCTATTATGTTGGTATGAATCAGAGCAGCTTGAATCCACGCCTCCATCACTTCTCACTTTAGAGCTGAGAAAGCTTTTGAGGTCTGATTAGTCATTTGAGTTAAGCGTAATAATGTCAGAGAAACTAATTAAAAGAACCCCTCAGTAAATGTGAGGCATAGCTGCTCTCTAGTGGACTTGTGAGCAGTGTCAGTAGTGTAAGTACACTTAACATACCGAGAAAATAATCATGTAGGTGCTCTGCTGAGAGACAGAACATGAACATGCAAGTTCGGCTGCTGCTTAGTTGTCTTGCTGTCTCTCCCCTTCTTATGTAAGTGGCACCAGGGTTACAGTGAAACAGCAGAATTCAATAGCGAATATCTCCTGTTCAGTGTTGTGGTGAGCAATGTTTAATTTTCTGTATGTTGTCATTTTGTTTGCAGATGACGGTGTTTCCATTTAACATCACGCGAGAGTGGCAGGTATGGCAGAGCTAAGGAAAACCATTTTATCAGAAAAGGGGAGGTACGCAAAGTACAAGTATTTATTTCCTTATGCTGTACAGAAAGATAGCAGAGAAGAAAAAAAAAAAAGCCTGCTGCGCATAGGACCTTCGCATTTGGGAAGGTGAGATTCTTGTAGGAGAAAAACTACTAGTTTCAGTGGGATCAGTGTCAAATCAAGTCAGCGTGCCCAGGCGTAAGTGCATGCACATGGAGGACCTCAGGCAGCCTGGTGGGCCCAGCATGTTCTGTGGCTGGCTGTTGTATGGAGCAGTGCTTAGTCTACAGATACCCACAGGGACAGCATGGGACTGAAATGTGGCTCTTCTGTTCCTGACTTTTCCAGCAGCTTCACTGTCTCAGTGTTTAGCTCGCTGCCCACTGTATGTCAAGGAATCCCTTATGTCCACCAAATGCCCCCTGAAATAATCTCCTGTCTGTATTGATTTCTTGATGGGTAATCTTTAAAAAGAATTTTGGAACAAACCTATCAGTTACGTTCTTTTATTGCAGTAACATGAGCAAAAATCAGTAACAGATTTCGTAAGCAGCCCTGAAATAACCAAAATCACAAAAAACCACGATTCAGATCCACCAGAGGTTTATGGGAGTGACACAGAAAGTTAGTCAGTAATACTAGAAACAAAATTGTGTGCAACAGAATAGCCTGTACTTAACCCAATGTTGTTTTTATATATGTGCAAGAAGGTTTGCTTAAGATGTAGTATGTATTTCAAAAGCAGCTTTAGAAATAACCACAACATCCCATTTCTTAGATTTTTAGTTAAATTACTGATAAAAGCATTCCCACCATAAAGTCTGGCAAAATATTGAAGAAGCAAAAAGAGTATCCTATATTGTGAAATCTTACACAACTGTAATCATTTGTGTTTGTGTGCCAACTTTAACAACAAGTTATTGTGATGCAGTGGTAAAGATGATGTATTTAGAGTTGTTACCTGATTAAATTTTAAATTTTGGTGGTCCTCTGGTTCGCTCCGAGGAAAAGTGCTGTATGCTGCCTCCATAAAGTCCCTCAGCAGGATACTACTTGCTTTGTACTGTTGTGTTATGTGAATATGCTATAGTAGTAGTAGTGGTAGTATGTACCTACTAGGATGGAAAATGGATGTTACAGTAAATGTATACACTGTATTGCAATCATTTGCAAAACTACCAGAACACAAGTGTGGAAAATGGAAGGGTTGAGGTCACTTCTAGTAGACACAGCACCCCATGTTGATGCAATCACATAAACAAAAAATGTCCTCCATCAGTATAGCATATTCTACATAGAAAAGGGATTTAATACATGATGGTGGAAGGATTCAGCTGTAGGTCATCTGTAGTTACACCAGCAAGTTCTTTTAAGTATAAAAATGTAAAACATCCTTATCTCTGGTGGTCTGTTGGCCAAGAGTAAGCTGCCTGAGGAGTCTAGGCAGAATTTCACCTGGGTGGGTACTGTTAAAATCTCCATCTAGTATTTAGTTGGGGGTTTTTACTGGCCTTAAAAAGAAACGCAAGGGAAAAATGCCACAACATTCCCTTCTCACGCCAGTACTGTAGAAGTGCATGAGGCATGGTTATGTGGGGTCAGCGAACACCAAGAACATATGCATGAGTACCTCAGCTTCTTCAAAGCACCAATATCTTTCTTAGTGTGGTGAGTTGACCACAGCCAGCAGGTAAGCACCCTCACAGCTGCTGTCTCACTCCCTCCCAAAATGGGGGGAGAATAGGAAGAGCAAAAGCAAAAAGATACATGGGTCAAGACAATGTTCAATATTCAAATGAACTACTCACCCCCTCCTACAGGGAACCTGATGTCCAGCTAGCCTCTCAGCAATGGCTGCCTTGGAAGACAGCCGCCACTCTCAGTTCTTATTGCTCAGCAAGACTTGTCTTTTATTCAGGTTGAGGAAAGATTTCCTTACCTTAGCAGAAGTAAAAAAACCTGGATTTTGCAGTCTGTATCCCCAAGTAAATGTTGCTTAATTTACTTAATTGCAGCACTCCTTTCTTTTGTGTGTGGGTGCCAGAATTTTTGTCGTCTCCTTTCTCTGCCAGGTTACAAGTCTATCACAACTATCCTTTTAAGTTAAGGATTTAGTATTTGTTTTAAAACTCATATGTTGGCCCTTGCCCCTTCTATTATGTGCATGCTTGAAGCCTGAAGTGCAGATCTTTGGCATTATGCAAACACCTAACCCTTAATATTGCAGCATACATGCCATTTTTGGCAAATGCATAGTCTGGCATGGCAGTGCACACAATTGTTTGTGATGCCTGAGCCTCTAACCCTTCATGAGAGCTCAGGGGGGGACCAAGGATTCTCCTGCCAACCTTCAGGCTGTGGCTGTCCCTTTTCACCACGCCCAGAAACTGTGCAAGCTGTAGCACACTGATAGCCTATTAATTAGGAAATGCCAAGTAAAATGTTAGAGATGAGAAGTGGCAACATTCTGCATCTTAAAGGCACAAAAGGAAGAAGTTACGGGTGAAGACTTATTGCTCAGGGGGGTTGGACTAGGTGACTTTTGAAGGTCTCTTCCGACCGAAACTATTCTATGATTCTATGAGCTGCCTTCCAATTCATCTCACCACCATCAGAAGCATTTTTGAGTGCCTTGTGACTTTCCCAATTAATGCAAAGGCAAGTTGTATTGCATTGATTTCAGCCTTGTAAGCTGATTGTGTTCACAGTCATCTTGGCAATATTATATTAACTTCTCAACTCTGTGCAGCCTGTGAAAAGAGGATATGCTGAATGGGGAAGCACGAGAGTCTTGCTAAACCAAAAGAAAAATGCTTGGAAAAAATGCATGCCCATATTTGTTTTAGCCTGGCTGATTCTGGATGGCTTGTTACAAGAGAAGGGGAAGTCTTGATGTTTGCTACCCTTATTAACCACCAGATCTATCTATGGGATTGAGGTAACGGTGGTTTAAATAAAAAAGGCTCAAACTTAAAAAATAAAAATAGGAAAAGCTTTTTGTCTCTGTAGTGAACTTAACAGGCTCATCTGAAGGATAACTTTGATCTGTGAAAATATGCCAGTCTGAACTGTGCGGAGGTCAAAATATATATACGAAAACTAATATTTTCTATTTCCTTTTTGTTCAGCTTCCTGTATGCTAAGCCCAGGTTGTTTATTCTTCTGAATGATGCAATGGGTTAACGGATAGTATGTGGGTTATCAGTAAGGAAATCTGAAGATGCAAGGACCATAATAGTACCATATGTTTCATTTTGATTAAACTGATGGAATTGTGTAAGTGGAAAATTGTGAAGGTGTATAGCCTTCATTTTATCAAGAGGATACAGTAGGAAGTAACTTAAAACGCAAACTACCGTATTACTTATTATTTCTAAATACTGAAATGCCTTGAGGTCTTTCAATTCAAAATGCATGCAGTTTTTTTACAGATCAGAAAATACATGTGTAGTTCTTCCTGCAAAGGCTGAGATTTAGGGAGATGCAAGGCTCAGGGGAAGGGTTGGATGGATTTACTTAAGAACCAAGATAAGTCATGAGGAGGTTGCCGTTCTCCGACTTGGCCTGCACAAGCTAAGGAGTGAGTTTCCTTCTGGAGACTGCTTTCTATGACAGGCAGCCTTTTGCATGCAGAGCCACTTTATTTGCTTTAGAAATCTAATTGAGGCTATTCTAAATGAAATTAAAAAAAAAAAAACCCCAAAACCAAAAACCAACACAAAATCCAACCCTCTCCTGTTTTGTTTCTTTGTTTCTCTAGAGTGTGTACAGCAATGCAGGGTAAGTTCAATTACCTTTTAGAAATAAAAAGAGTTGGTGCACAGGGAAGCTGCCCTCAACTCCCCGTACCTGAGAGCTTCAAGATGCATGCTAGCAACACATGAGAGCATGGCAGAGCTTCCCTCATGAGCACCCACACTGGGCCAGGCATCATCCAAACCCTCATGCAATCCTGGAGTTTGCTCCCCTCCAGGTAAGCCACAAGGGACACTTGAGTATCTGTCCACAGGAAGGGCAGACAGGCATACCAGCATTAGGACCATTTAGTAATTACGTTCACCGTTGTGCAACTTGATGGTTCTGAAATACATACAGATAGTAGGAATGTGCCCTTTGTGTCTTACGCAAAAAGAATTGATCTTGTATGTGGACTGCAACAAACATTTTGTTTGAGTTGGGTCATATATGCCTTATTTCTTTGCTTAACTGCTGTAGCTTGAATAAAGATCAGTAATAATGTTTCTTAAAAAACAGCAGGCAGGGATTGCCCTTGGTTTACCCCACCTAAGTGCTGCATGTTGGTGTTTTGAAACTAGGGTGGGGTGATTTTTATTTTGATAAACCACTATCTAGGAGGGAAGCAAATAACCTGAAATCTCAACCTTTCAAGTGCCTGTGATATGAATAGTGTTCTGTTCCTCACCAGTGGTATCGATGCCTATATACTGCACAACTGCCTGGGAGGGCATTTGAGAGCTAAGGAGGGTCATTTACACTGAAGGCTTCAGATGTCCTTTTTTGTGATAAGACTCAGAATGGAGGACAGCAGCATCAAATATCATCCTCTGCATGAGTTGTTTTCTCCATATACTCCATCTACATGTAATGCCGAGGTAAGTAATCCTAGTAAGTCACACACAAGAGAATAAATGAGCAGCAAGAGTTGAAAAAATAATGGAGAAAAGGCAGGAGGTAAATCTTGTGCAAGCTGCTTACAGTCAGTGTTGGTTCATCCCTGAGCGCCTCATGGGGCCACCCAGTCCCGTAGGGCAAACCGTTTGTGCACTCCTGTCTTCGCGGAATTGTCACAGGGGTAGTGACTTCTCTTCTTCTGTGAAGAGCTTTGGGTGAAAACTCTTACAGAAGAGCCTCAGTGTTACTGTTAACACTGGCCATCTTTTATATGACTGTGGACCAGACCTAAATGAAGTGCACTTAGTTTAGGACATAGAAAGGGGGCCTCCTTTCCAGCAATCCTTGACTCGTACTGACGAAATGGTTACCATAACTTTCAATGTGCTGTAGAGTAGAATAAGCAGGGTTCAAGGTATATGAGCTACAGCAATCCTCTGTACTGCAAATGATGAGTGGAACTGAGGCTGCTCTGACTTCCCTTCTCAAGTAGCAATGCACCTCACTGTGATTTTACATAGTCCAGAAATCTGTCTCAGAGCTCTTTGTATGGCCAGAATGAAACTAGTCTTGGACCAGGTTCCCAACAGCTGGCTTGCAGTATCAGTGCAAGAGAAGTAGCTCAAACCCACCACTGGTTAAATAATCCTCTAGTACCTGGTTGGAAAGCTGAACAACCACTGTACAATTTTTGCCTGAATGCAGTACACATTAATGGTTTGCTGGAAAATCCTGGCAGTAGATTGAGAGGTTTGATGAGGAGCACAAATGGCTCTGAGTGACATCAAAGCCAATCTCCAGACTCCTCCTATTGTTAAGTTTGTTGCTCACATGTGGGGCAAAAAAGGAAATAGTAAGTCCCACACAAGTACTTCTCATGCTGCCATGCCTGTTTAGAAAAAGGATAAATTACTGAAAATATCTGGGACATGACCTAGAACAGGACTGGAAGGAACCTTGAAAAGTCAGTTCCTATTCCTCATGTTTATACTTGTTATATTTTTCTTGTGTTTATTTGTAATATATGGCAAGAGTAGATAATCTAAGGTGAGAAGCAGGGCTCTCAATCATCCAGGAGATGCACACTGGGCATCTGCATCTAACCAAATCCCTGCCTGCCTGCCTCTCTTGCCTTCTCCAGGAGGCAACATCTCCAGCACATTTGGGAACAGCTGGATGGAGGTGCCAAGCCATCCTCTTCTTCTCCTTCAAATCCTTCCCGGCAAACAGTTTTGCTCAGGAGAGAACTGCTTACCTCACCAAGTAAATTATTTTGCCCAAGGCCCTGAGAATTAAATGTACAGGCAGTAGTATTCTCCTAAATTTGTAGGCAAGAAGTACGTGCGTAAGTTACTTCAGTACTTAGCATGTCCGTCCCACTGCAAGACACAGGACCTGCATGTTCTCAGCACCCCTAAGAATCTCTCTGGCGTTAGTCACAGCTAGTGGCTACCCACAGTCGCTCTGGCTGTCTGAGCAAGAAAACTGGTGGTTTTATTTCAGCTTCCTTGCTAGGAGTCTCAAAGCCAGGCATCCCTATTTTGGGCAAGAGATAAACTCACAAACTTGACTTATCCCTCTTACTACTTGTTATTTAATCATTTATTTTCTTCTTGGCTTTGACTTTATGTTCCTCTTCTTTTTGGCCCTGTGAGCATGCCAGTGCTTGGTGCTCCCACAGCATTAGGTGCTGCCTCTATCCTCGATCAGTATCACTGCATCCTCATCCACTGCTTCTTCCCCCTCCCTAGCTCCTGCCACCCTGGTGCATCGGTGACATTACCAGCCAGTGGCTGTGACAAAACTGGCGTGTCCACATCGCAAGACCTGCACTCCCCTGATGGCTACGAAACAGCTCCTGAATGCCTCATTGCTTTTAAAGCCCATGTCTCCCAGTTTCTTCTTTCCACGTGGTACTGGCCATTTCTCTCTCTGCCCTCAGAATCTTTGTTTCTGTGTTAAAGAGATTAACTTTCTTTGCCTTGAGAGAGGCTTTTTTGTACAACTCTACCTCTTTGAGTCTCCACGTCTTCCTAAATCTCAGATGGAAAATGCCTCTTCCTGTCCGCAGACTTGTTTTTCTCTTTTGCCAGGACTGATTTAACTGGTTCTTACTCTGTGCTTCCAACGTTGCTCAGAAGGTGCTGCAGAAAACAAAGCTGTATTATATTGAAACAGAAAACAATTTCAGAATGGGATGAATCACCCTTTCTTCAACCCCCAGCTAAAAATAAAAAAAAAGAGATGATTCACTGTAGAAAGTCTATGTGAGGTTTCTCAAATTCAGTTCTGGTTTGTTATCTGTGAGGTAATTCTGTGCTTGTCATTCTGGCAACGTGGTATCATTTTACTTGAAAATGGCCTGGTGGTTTTATTGATTCATTCTGGGAGATGACTTTATTTTGTTAGTAAATTCGAAGGCTATTTTTGCTTATTTCATGAAGCATTTGAAGCACATTTTATATTTCAGACTATAGAGTGTTTTGGAAAATGTAAGTAAATATATAACAAGCCATTACAAGAAGTAAAATAAAAATACAGTACAAAGAGCCAATGAAAGACACTGCTTTTTTACACAACACACAATCAACCTGTGGAAGTTTTTCCCTCGATCTCATCAAGGGCCAGAACTTTGTGAGATTTAGAACAATCAGACACACTGATAACATCATTTATAGTTAAATTATAGAAAATAGATAAAAGAAAACATTGAAACTAGGGGACAGTGACGCGTGCAGTGCATTTCTTACAATGCAGAAGTTGTGCCTGGTGCCGTGGGCTTCTCGTGCTCCCTCAGCCAGGCACTGGGGCTGGTTTTCAGTGGTCTCAGGCTGGATCCAGCCTTGCAATTCCCTTGGCCTGAGCAAAGGCTACAACTGCCTCTGCAGCCTCTATAACACGGTTCCTTGGCACCTGGATGTGGTGGGCCACCGGCTGATTTGCAGTACGTTGGGGCTTTGCGGGACAGCTGTCCCCCTACCTACACCAAAATTCCTGGCCCTGTTGGTCACCTCAGACCAGAAATCTGGCCCAGCTTGAAGTCTGAGTTTCTGTATGGTGAGCAAAGTGAGTATTTTGTAATCTATGTGAAAATTACAGTGTTCATATGAGCGTTCAGTCTACTTGTATGTTATTACACCAGGGCCAAAGTGGAAGACCACAAAACAGCTTTGGTGGAAGTTAAGCTGTGTGCATTAGCTGCAGGAGCACCAAGGAGAGCTGGCAGCTGTTTTGTGGGCTGGGGGTATTGGGTGCATTTTGGGGATCAGTCAGGGAGGGTAAGGGAATTCCTCGACCTCTCAACAAATTGCGCTGGATTGAAATAAATAGATACAGTATTAAAATACTCTCTATTTTGCATTTCCCTAACAGGCTTTTTTCAGAATTATTCCAAAGAAAATGGTGAAGTAACCAAGCGTTGCCATCCAGGCAAGAGCAGAGGAGCTGAGAAGTGGCACATGCCTTCTGCCAAGTCTCCCATGGCACGGTTCCTGCAGGCTTAGCCCGTCTGCCAGCCCCTGGCTCCTGCAGGTCAGTGTGGCACCGGGTGACTCCAAGAGGAAGTGTGATTAGGAGGGTGATGAAAGTTAGCGAAGACTGTCATGAAGCCCTATAGCACACGAGGTGGTGTATTTCTGGCAGTGCTGACATGAATGCTGTGCATTGAAGAAAAAAGAGCACAGGAGGTTGAATGGCCCAGCTCTTTGACTCTTCCTTGCTGAAGGCTGGCTGGAGTAGAAATCCAACTGCTGTGTGGTGAAAGCTTTTTATGGGTGACTTCTGATTGATAATTGTGAAGCTGGTGGGAGGGGGAAATATGAAGAGTGTGGCCGGTAGTACTTCTGGCCACGGGGCAGGGCAAACTTTCCGTCTTGGCAGAGGCATAATGGGAGTAACACTCTACAAAGATCTGCATGTGCACATAAACTGTACGTGTTGGCAGACTTTGTTAGGATTGCCAACCAGTCAAACTGCCTCTTAAATTAATTTTCACAATCTACACACTTCATTAGAGCTGCTTTTAATCCTATCAACAAAATTTATTGTAAGGCAGCAAAAGTGGTAGGCATGATTTATTTAGAAATTATTTCATATATGTTAACTATTGTGCTTTGTTCTGGGGGATTTTCTTTTCAAAGACATTCTACCTAGTGTACTAAGAGTAATCATGCATGTGGGGAAAAATGAAAATCCCTCATCCATAACTGAATTTCAAGCTGAATATATCACAGAAAATTTTTCATGCCTTTGATGTGTTCTAAATTTGTGAGATGTCACATCATGACTGTCTCTTAGGGGTAGAAATCTGAGTCTTGATCCCATTTCAGAATGTAATGCTCAGCCAAATGCTTTTGCCAGGCTTAAGACAGTGAATTTTAATTGTGAGCATTGCTTAGAGCATGATCAGCTTGCAATGACATAAGTTACTTCCAGAAAAAGTGGCGATTGCTGGGAAGACAAAAGGTTGGCTGTTGTTTGGTGCTTCATGGGTATCTTAGTTTTGCCATGAAAAGGTACGGCACAGGTGAGCATTTGTGGTTACAGTGCTTAGCTGAGCCGTGATAGCCGTGCCTGTGAATACTCCAGGTTCATTTCAGAGCTAAATGAGATGGGTAGCCTCAGCAGTGCACCAAGGTACTGTTTCTTAGCTGGTGAGTGCTTGCTCATCTTCCTGCTTGCTGTTAAAGATGCGAGACTGGGTTTCATACTGTGTCCGTTTTCATACTTTGCAGATGCTGAATTGGTAAAGCTTAGTGAGGTATAATAATGGGTTAAACACCTTGAATTATACTGCATGTGCTCCTTTGATGCCACCTCAGTCAGTTCTCTTGCAGCGATGGTTAAGGTTGGTGTATGGGAAATCTGGCTTGCTGAGAAAGGCTGTGTCACAGCCAAATTTCTGTTCTAGAACTGACACTTCTGGCTTCCTGGGAAGGGCAAATTTTTGTTTGGGTAGTTACTGATATTGAATCTTAATACTGGCTATGGCCGTTCTCCAAGTACTGCAGCCACATTTTCGAACTTCAGTTTCCCAAGCAGTTTTGTACATCCGTCTGCTGTGCCAGTACTCGGTGCTCTAAGCCAAATGTATTTGTGCTGCTGGTGGAGTGGGTTTTTCAGAGCACTGTTAGGCGGTGGCATGCTTACTTAGCAGACAGTAAGAGCGTCCAGAAAGAAGATGCTAAGATGAGCTCAGACATCAGATTTTAGATGTGTTTACTACACTGCAGGGCAGCAGAAGTGGTGTGTACGTTTAGTCATGCATGAGAGAGAACTGGTGTGCTTTGTTCTGGAAAATTTGCTGTCAGATTGGAGACACGGGGAGTTCAGAATCGACAAGAGCAGCAATAACTATTCAGCCTGAAGAGAACTAGAAGGAAATCTGACAGACTTCCTTCCACACAGGTTCAGTCAGGCCGACAAGATACAGCTTCCCCTTACAAACCTGGATTCACTTATACCCATAGGTCATCACAGCTACAGCAACACGCGTACTGCAGCTTCTACCCGGGTGCTAGCAATTCCTTTTATGTGCACGTCGGTGCCTCTCTCCTCAGTGATAGGAAATCTGGGAATATCCGGAAACTGTTAGTAAACAACTCTGTCTACAGGTGTCAAACCCTGCGCCTTCAGAAACCCTGCTGGGGTTTGTGGTCACAGGCGCTCACCCTGGGCACATGCTGGTGTCCATTTGTTCTCTTGTCAGTGTCTGCAGAATGCAAGCACCGTGCAGACTTGCAAGTCAGTGTGCAGGCTTGTGCTGCTTTGTGACAAAAGGGAACACGGGGAAATCCATGCATCCTTTTAGTGGGTGCCCAGGTGGTTAGAAATGTAGTTGTTCAACATCAAATGATGAATAAGATATGATCAAACCTGAATGTTGTAACATGAAGAATATTACAGTGATCAGGCAGTGTTTTAGAAAGCACTGTTATGAACAAGGCAGCATACTAAGGGATTTAAAGATAGGTTGTTTTAATGAAGTGAAATGTAAAAATATAGGCTGATCTTCTGCCACTTCCTCTGTTTCGCCTTCTGTTTGCAGTCCCATACATGAATAGCAGTGTATTTTTATTCTAACACCTATTTGCTCCCAGATTTGAATTTCTGAGGATAAAATTTTCTCCTCAATATATAGACAGGTGTTTTGTAGATTTAGCCTCAGTTATGGGCAAAGACAAACTTGCCTACCTCAGCAGTGTTCAGCTACTTAAGAGTTTTCCAATGGCAGGTAATTCTTGGATACTGAAATGGCTGACAAACATCAAAGGTTCTCATTCAAGATTGCCTTTAAAATGATAGTGTCTGCCTACTGCAAATGTTTTTTTCCTGAAGACTTTGTCAGTAGTGTTTGCTTAGGTATTATTTCTGCCTCTGGAAATGGCATAAGAGGGGTTTTTACTTGGTTGCTATTGGAGAAGGTCAAGTTTCACTAAGCAGACTAGGACTCAGATACTCCGTGCAGTTCTCAATGGAATTAAATAAAGCCACTTAATGTCAGTGAATTTGAAGAGAATTTAAACTTACATTTCTGTGAATTTAAGGCCTAGATAACCTAAAATAATTTTACTCTTACCAAGTAAAAGGAATAGCGGCACTAACCATACAGTTTGGAAAGGTTCCTTGTTCTGTAGTATAATCAAATGCATCCATTTCTTTTGCAGACAATCAGGCTGAGGGTAGAAATTTTGATTTCAAACTAATTACTTCCACTAAAAGCCTTGGAGTACTTAAATTTGTAACTTGCTCTTTGTAGCTTGCTGTGATGCTGCTGTTTGTATTATGTGGAGTTTTACTTTAGTAGTTTGTTCTTATAGGTCTGCCTTTTGCTTCAAATCATGCCTAAGTCATTTCCTGTAGCAATGATGAAAATTTCTGCAGTTAGTTTTGGTACTCAGTGTTTAAGCAGTTGGACAAGGTATCAGAAAACATTTGCATTTGTTCTACATACATGGTAATAAAAATGAGAAGGATAGCGGAAAGTCTCTGCCAGACCAGTGCCAACCATGTTATATGCCCTAAGGAATGACATGAACAATGCGATGGGTTTGTAAATACAGCAAAAAACTGTTGAAGAAAAATGTCTTTATCCACAGATTCATGGAGTGACATTATAACATGACCAATCTTACCAAGTTTCACAATGAATAGTAGATGGGAACTGAAAAAAACAAACTGTTGCCCAAACATTGTTACCGTAAGTGTAAAGGAAAAGAAACACTGTAGGTGGGGATAGTAGTTCTAAGCCATTCCTTTGGTGTCTTATACGTAACTGTCCCAAAAAACCCCAACAGGACTTCACCGTCAGAAATCTCCCGTTCTGCAGGCTGCCTGTCTCTTCTTGCCTCGGTGGCCACAACCCCTGAGCACTTCTGATGACAAAAAATACCATTTGACGTATTTCACATTTCCACTCCTGTCTGCGGTTGTTCAACCTTGATCCAGTCATTCAGGCGAGTACAGAGGAAAGGGAAAACAAGGCTATGTTTTTTTCCGCCTGCATGTTGAGACGCAGCAGGACTACCGTCTCAGCATGGTCAGAGATGGACTCAATGGCCTTGAAGCTCACGCGTTCTTTAAAAACAAACCAATATTTTGATTATGGCTCAGTGACATTTAATATTTTCGGCCAAAAGCAATTACTTTACCAACTGGCTGCTGAAAACAGCGACTGTTGAATTTTCCTCTGGGCATGGCTCTTGAGCCACAGAGGCGATTGTGGGAAAGCACCATCCAGGGGCCAAGCTCCAGAAGCTACGGTGCAGCCAACAATCCGTCCTACATCCCACAAAATGTTCCTATGCATGTGGTACATTGTGCGTGTTTAGGCCGCCTTATTTGCAAGCTGTTCAGCTGCAACAAAAACTTCAGTGGAGCAGGGAGCAGAGGAGCATGTTTTGGGATAAAAGCCAAGCTGTAGCTGCACTGGCAGCTACAAATTAGGTGACTCAGTCCTGTGTGGTCACAGTCAGTCAGAAAACAGCAGTGTTTGAGGCATACGGGGTGGTGTGGCTGGTCCCATCCTATTCAGCACATCAGGGTTTAAACTGACCATTGCACTTTTCCTTTCCCTGGTGCAACACCTAGACCAGCCTGCTTAACTTAAATATCACCAATATCCAAGTATAGTGATGATATTTGGGCCAGTGTTTTCAAAAGTAAATTTCAGAAATTGCATGTTAAAACTGATCCTTCCATTTAGACACCTAAATAAAGTGCCTACCTTCAGAAACACAGTTTTGAAAACCCCGGACTTTATCATTAGTGACATTTTGTTGAGATCTGTTATCTGTGTGGTTCCGCAAGTGACCTAGAATAAGAAGAGCAGAATTCTTGTTCTTAGAAATGGAAAAATTTGCCCTTTAGGGAGTACTCCACCACGCAGAAATATTCAGGCATGTACAAAGTGGCCGTTTGCCTTTGCTTCGATTATCATCTTGTAGGATGCTCTTTCTAAGCAGCGGTGGAATTGCCCAGTGGTAATCAACAAGGTGCAGAAGCAGCTGGAGACTATTCAGGATGGTTTTGTTCACAGTGTTACTTTCACGAGGTGAGCAGGATTTGGAGGTGATAAATAGACTGCAGTACAGGTCTGCAGAGCAGGGGGAATTCATGGCACACCACAGCATTTGTAGTGACTGCTGCAGGCCACAGCCACAATGTGGATTGAGGTTGCCCTCGGATTTTTCAGTGATTTCTTTTTGTGTATCTGCAGCCAAAGAATCATCTGGCTTTATTTTAGCTTTACTTGAGAAGAGCCAAAGCAGATTTCCTCATGTTAGCTGCAGCAGGGTGCAAAGGCTTGGGACAGAGTTAATGTTGAATGTCTGCGTTGGCGTACGGGTCCCAGGTGCCTGGCACAGTCAGGGGACTTGTGTGGGCAGCTAAGGACATCAGATAGGTTTTGGCTGCATATTTCTACTGTTTCATGTGCATAGTCTGGCTGCATATTTACATCAATCGGATGTTAGGAAGCATGAAAATACCATACAATCATTTGCTTTTATCATTGATACTAGAAGTACCCACCCCAAAGACCCTAATTCTGGGTGCTAGCTTATAGGAAAACTAGGCCCTGCCTAATCTCTGTTAGGATTTCATTTTTAGTTAGTTAGCTCCAATTGAGAATACTTATTTTTTTCAGAGGTAAGCCAAGGCAAGCCAAGAGCAGAAGGTATAGTAGTATCTTTGAAATTCCTGGTTGTGGAGGGGTGTTCTAGGACTCAGTCTGCATGTTGAAGGATTGGTCAAAGTTGACTAAGGAAGGGGTCCTTAATTTGGATTTGTCTTCAGGTACCACCTTGCCGTTTCCCAAATGTAATCCTTTTATGATTGAATAATGAAGGGAAAAGAGTTTGCTGAAAGGACATGTGAGAGGCAGAGCACTGTCTAATATTTAACCTGCACAAATATACATTAGGAAAATAAATACAGGAGACTAACGAACTATTTTTCCTGTCAGAAATATGCAGGAAGAATTGCCATGACAGGCAAAGTCTGTCTATACATCTTACAAATTCAGTATTTAGAAGAAGTAATCACCAGTGCAAGATCTTCTTTCTTTCAGCAACCTACAGAAGAAGGAATTAAAATGGATAAACTGTGTGGGGACACATCACTCTTAATCTGGAATGCATCTCTCTGCACATGAGTTATTGAGAAACATCTGCTCTTCAGCAGATCCAGATTCTACCCTTAGAAATGCATAGCAGGAACATCAGCTTAAAAAAGAGCTAGAGTTTTCCCAAAACTGAGCAGACGCTCTTCTGTAGTCTTGACTTTCAGTGTGCATTCTCCCTCTGAATTACTCATGCATAAAAATGCAAATGGCAGTACTGAAATGAAAGCTGTGCAAGGGAAAAAAATAATGATTAAACTATTTGTCATTTCTTTGGTATAGGAAGCAAACAGGTCTGCAGAGAGGCCACTTACAATAAAAGCTTTTCAGCGTAACTGCTGATTCTGCCTATGTATTAGTACATCTGCTAGCTTGGGGGGGCTTCTGTTACTCAGAATGGAACTGAGAGTGACAGTAACATTTTTTTACTACATATCTGGTCAACTATATGTAATCTTTGCCAAAGCAGCTGAATTAGAAAGAAAAAAGCAATGCATCCATTAGAAGAGGATCGTTATTGTTATGGGTTATTTCAGATTAAAAGTATACACGGGTCATAAACACACGTGTTACTGGAATGAAGTTCCAGTAGAAAAAAACAGAAAACACAATCACTTGCTTTTTCAAGGTAAGGATTGCTAAATGGAATGCATGATATGACAGTGAAGAAGATGATATAAAAAGAAAAGAAAGGATATCAGTACAACAGGATACAAACTTAGAAGTTTCCAGCTACAGATCAGATACTATACTACTTAAATTGACTGTGCTTGACTTCTCTACATTCAAATTTGCAATGTTGGGCTTCAAAATTCCCCAAATTCATATGAAATGAAGGATGTGCAGCCAAGGGCTTATATCAAATGAAAAGGAGTTAATATTCAAAGACCTGCTGAGAAAACCTGGCATCATCCTCAAGGAGTATCTTTCCTTATGCCTGCTTTGGAGTGAATTAATTCTAAACAAAAGTAAACAGGTTTGCTTTTGGGAGGAAGAAGAGGGATGACGATTTTGAGTGTGCTGCTCTGGAGTGTGGATTGCAGCTAGCGCAGGTTGAAATGCCCACTGTTACTTCTGCCCAGCACTTTGGCAGAAGATTTTATGTCAGGCAGCAGAGTGATTATTTGAGCAGAATGACTATTAAAGTTCCTTTCAAATAATTGGTCCATTTCTGAGAATAAGAATATATGTAATTTATATAGTATATATAGGTTATATGTAGTAATATATATAAATAACATTTATAAATATGTATTGTTTACATAATGGTGTGGCTTTGGGGTTTTTTTTTAATCATGAAATCTCTTTTACTGAGAGCCTTTAACAGTTCCAATCTCTGGAACAAAGTTCCAGGAAGGTGTCACCTGTACTAGTGTCACACAAACACCTTAATTGCATGCAGCCAGGTAACAAACCCTGAGATCTTGCTGGTGGGGTCTTTCTAGAGGTTGACAGCAAAATTATCTAAAGCACCTTCCCATGAGGATGCTGTGGCTGAAGGTAGCATGGCAAACCAGCACATTCTGATTAGGGGGAGTCTGCTGTGTCTTCAGAATTAAAATTAACATTTTTTCCTAATATCCCTGTAATAACCTTTTCTGTAATTCATCTAACAGAGAAAGTGGTGGTGGTAGAGGACTAGAGATCGTGAGAGCAAGAAGGCTGGAGGGCAGACACATTGGGTTAGTCAAGGGGGGGAGATGGACAGGCAAGGGAGCTGGCAGGACTTAGGCGTGGTGGGACCAGAAGAGGACAAGAGGCATCTGTGCTGTGGGGCAGGGGTGGCATGACAGGGCAGAGCTGGTGCATCTGTCCCTCCCAAGGCAGGTCCATGCTGGGGATGAAAACCTTTGTGCTTTCAGCTCAGGCGCTTAGCTCAAGGGACAGAGGCCAGTGCTGGGGCTGTCCGTAGCCCAGCTACCCTGGTCATGGGTTGTACTTGTCTACCTGAGTTCTCGGTGGGAGATGCAGGCTTCCCTTTTGGTTTAAGTATGAGAATTCAAATAAATCAACTTTTACCTTGCCTCAAAAGAAGTGCTGGTAAAAGCTTGTTCAGAGTTCAAATCCTGTGTTCAAAGTTAAGAAATTCCCTGACAGCTTTACAACTCCTTTCTGCACAGTGCTGGTGTGTTTATGTCCTTTCCAAGCACCTTTGCTTTTTAAGGCTGTGGCTATAGCTTGCACTCAGAAAAGCCTTTACAAGTCCCCACAAGTTTGAAAATCATGAGTCAGACTCCCTCAAAAGAGTGAGGAGGGGGATTGTTTGTATTATCTGCATAACACTCGCTTGATATCTTTTATCTGTGTGTGTGCATAAGGCAGTACAGTGTTAATTTTTTGGCCTCTGGGTGGGGGATATCTGTTGGTTTGATGGTGTGGGGCTTCCAGCATTTCCCTGGATTACCAAATCTGAGGTCAGGCTGTGTCCTCTCACTCCCCTCCCACCTGTGCCTCATGATTCCAGCTATTAATCCTGCCCTGATTTAATGCCCTCTAACAAGGTATTGCTCGATGCCATTTTGCCTTTATAGGCTCCTGGTGGAGAGTTTATATTACTTCACAAGAACAACATGATTCTTGTACTTGGTGCAAATCGTGTGTAGCAAAGGGGATGTGAAGCAGTTGACAGTGTAGGAGGAAGTACAGAGTTATGTGGAAAAAGAGTCGGGCTCATTGAGGGTGAGTGATGTGAGGAGGCAGGTGAGCCACTGGCTTCAGGGATGGGCTTTGGCTGGGACAGCAAGCAGTGAGCAGCAAGATGAGTGAGCAGCACCCCCAGCAAGGCTCACTGTGAGTTGCATGGCTTGGCGGAGCAGAAATTATTATTAAATAGCATTATGCCAAAGGCAGTAAGGAAAGTTTCAGGTGTGTGTATGGCAGCAGGCTAGCAGAGCGATCTGATGCTGGGGAAGAGCTTCGCAGAACCAGCAGCAGAGCTGGCTGCGTGATAATGTGGATCTGTTCAGGAGTACATGTGCACAGTCACAGTTTAAGTCAGGTGAGCAAAGTGACCGTGACTAAGGACGCAGAAGGAATTGGCAACCCCATTTCATGTCTCCCTCTTTCTGCCTTGCAAAGGTTGTGATAACTCCCTCATGTGACACTTTGCAGTTTGCTGTTTTTTTTTTCCCAAGGTGCTCTAGTATATTCTGTATGAACTGCTGTTGCTGCTGTCCACGCTTCTTTCCAGCTGCATGGGCTTCCAAAGGCAGACAAAGACTCGTGTCCTTCCTGTCCCACCTGCTAGGCTCTTGTGCTTAGGAAAGGATCTCCAGTGTGGCGTGGTGTGACGTGTTAGTCATAGCGCTGTGGTTACTGACAGCTCCCACTGCTAAACCCATGAAGGTACAGGAAGTACGGTGAAGTACGTGACCCAGCACTAGGCAATAAGAGGACACCTTCAGGCCCTGACATTGTAGGCGCCCCAAATTCTTGTCAGTGTCATGCTGGCTGTTTCTAGTCCAAGGATGATTAAGGCAGTATCTTGTAAGTTCAAGCTAAGCACAGGTAGCCTGTCTTAGCATTTACCACTGCTCTGGCGTTTGCATGGCAGTCCACAGGTAAAGAAGGGACTGAGAGCTCTGTGTTGCCACAAAAACTAATAGCAGAGGATATATTGGAGACTTCAGTGTATGGCCACCTTGGCCAGTCTGCAGAGAGGTGGAGAAACATGGATGACTCCTGGCTCTGTGGCAACCACCTGGGTGTCTCCAAACAGATCACTCTGTCCATCAAGCCTTGTTATACCAGATGTGCTGCTGAACCCACACTGGCTCTGTGTGGTTGCAAAGCCTTTGCTCACTTTCCCAAGTGCTCCAGGAACCCAAAACTCTGAGCAGCCCCACACAAAAGCACCCAAATGCAGGTTGTTTTGGTTTTTGGTTTTCTTTTCTTTACATCACAGCAACTAATCTGCAAGTCACTAATTTAGGAGCAGCCCTGTCCAAAGGCACAGAAACTGTACCTCTGCAGATCTAGAGAGCTGTATGGCATCGTTTGCTTGGTCTGTGCCTGATTCTGCTGGCTGTGCTCTGGGACTTCTCTAGGTTCTCCCTATCTGCAACATGGATTAGGCATCCCCAAACAATCGCGAGCTGGCTATACTTGCTGTTTGATTATTAAAGGCCCAGCATCTTGATTCTCACTCAGACTCGCAACTTGGGCATCATCTTAGACTGGGACCGCTCTGTATCCAGGTAATTCTTAAATCCTTATGTATTCAGTAGCGTAAAGGTTTTATTAACAGAGCTAAACTTTCTTCTTTTATGTCTGTTATTGCAGGATGATTCTTGGCTTTCACATAATCCTTGCCTGCTTCTGCAAAGCTGATTTTCCAACCCTGTCTCTCTGCTGAAATAATTTCTGTGATATCTCTGTTGTATTAGATGCAACTGAAATGCCTATTCATCCAAGGCCAGCTGTGATGTACTCTCAGCCTCACGAGCATCTTGCACTCGCTGTCGGTACATTCCCTTCTGCCTCTTACTGACCTGTGCTCCAAGGGTCTACCACCTTCCTCTTACATATTTAAGAGTGCATGTTTTTTGGTATTTCCAAAGCAACCCGTCTTCTTCAGATGGCTTTGGGAAATGTCCACTTTCTAAGAAATTACTATGAGAAGCATGCTAACGTTCCTTGGCTTTCTGGCAAATCGAAAGGATTTCTGCCTTGCGTATTATCTATCTGTTACCAGTTGAAGTTGAAAGCTTTCTAGGGCACGGGGCTATTACCATTCTGCTTGGATAGTCCCTAAAAATCTCATATGCAAATAATAAATAGTGGTAATTGCTAGGAGCTCAGCATTATCAAGGAAAATCTACTGATGTTGATACAGTGTTTTTAAAGAGGCAATTGAGAAATTGAAGAAGCCAATTTCTCAATGGAAACTGCTGAAATAAGTGTCAAGCAATTTCATTTTTGTCAAAGATTTATGCCACCTTTTGACCTATGAAAGCTTCAGGATGTCAACAATGCCACAGTAATTGCTGTTCTAGACTCTGTTTTCCGTTAAATACCTAGATTCAGTTTGAATCAGTGCTTCGCTCTTAAAAACAAATTATTTTGTAGGTTAGAAAGAACTCATCTGCCACCTGTATGCTTTCAGGTGGCATTCAGAAACCACCTTAAACTTTTGAACTCCAGGACAGTAAGCCAGCATCTCACACACTATTCACTCTAAATCCAGTGTGTAAAAGGAAGTTCAGCCAATAACGCAGCTGTAAATATTTAGAAACATCCCACATGGTGGCCATGTAAACCACTACTTGGGCATCACTGTAAAGTAATTTGCCTGATAGGTGGTAAAATTAACCCAGCGAAGGGGGAACCTGTGGTATAACCAGCTCCTCCCTGAGTGAGGCGAATGGTGGAGCCAACCCCTGTGAAAATGTTGGTGTTGAACACCAGTGTTAAAACAGACTCTCTTGTCAGCTCATCAGGCTGGATCAAAGGCACTTGGTCCTTTTATGTAAATGAATACATGCTGAGACAGAGTTAGGAAAGACTGGTTTGTTTTTTCCCTTGACATGTAGCTGTTTTCCCCTGTCTGTGCTTTCCTGTTTGGGTCAAGCACTTTTTTTTTTGAGTATAGAACAAATGTGACAGGGAAAGGATGTCAGGAGAATTTTCCTCTCCTTTATTTTCTGCATGGTCTCGCTTCTTAACCTTCATGAGAGATGTTCAGGTGGCTAAAATGGAATGGGAGCACAGTGCCGGAGGTGCAGGGGCAGCAGCTTTGCTAAGGAGGCATAAGGAGGAGGAGGAGGAGAAGTCTCCAAGGAAGCATGGTGCTAGCAAAGAAGGACACTGTTAGGGTTGTGGGGTTAGCTGGGGAGCTAATGCCAGTTCTCAGCTGAATGGCTTCTAAGCCATTGGAAACTTCAGGTGGGAAGGTTTGTACTGCCTAGGACTGACAGAAGCTGATTGATTGCTTTCCTAAGTCAGTCCCTCGTGGCGCCAGCTCTGCTGCTACCTCTGTGTGTGAGCACACATTTGGGAATGACTTGTCAGCTTTACAGGAGTGACTTCTCAAAAGAGCTCATGTCTGGAGCCAGTTGCCCAGACAGCGGGGCAAACCCGCGTCGGTCTGCCACTGTGTTCTCTTTACCAAGAGCAATAGTCAACCTTAGACTGGAGCTCCAGGCTCTGGCTCCCTGATCCAAGCTGCTTGCGGTCTTCTCAGGACACCACCACCCTCAATATAAGCTTGGCAGGTGCCCCAGGGAACTGGCAGAAGAAAACAATATGGATCTGTGAGCAATGTCTTCAGTTGCTTTCCCAGCAGTATGCTTGCAGAGCCATCATCCAAAGCAGTGTTGGCACTATTCAACTGGCACTGGCAAATTCAGAGACTGAAGATGCCCTGGCTGATTGCACCTACCTCTGCAATCATCTGCTCACAGTGAATGGCTGAGAGCAAGATGAGATGGGTGGGAGGTGAGAGGAGCATCTCTGGTGACCTTCAATGGAGCCCACTGGGGCTATGCTGGCCACAACAGCATGGCAGGACTAGTGACTTCAGTAAGCCCCTGCTCTTGAAGGCAAACAGCCCGGGCTGGATGGCCCATGGGGAAGACCAATAAGGGCAAAGTGCAATCCCCCCCTCACCGAAGAGCAGAGAGACAGGATGAGGTGGGATAGAAGAGGCGGTTTCCTGGTGGCCCTGGCAGATCCCCATGTTTGGAGGTAGCGCTGGCCATGCCCTTGCAACATTGGTGTTGGCAAACTGGTGGGGCTGTGGGCAGGCATGCAGGCAGCGCTGGTTGTGGGCTCAGGGAGCTGGGACACCCTCAGCAAGGTCCCGGGACACTGACTCTGAGCCTGCAGACACTGCCCACACCATAGTTTCCCCTTTGTTTTTGGTGGCGATGCATCCAGAGGCTATAGTGGTGTTTCCTACACCCACTGGATGTGGCATTTCCCTGGCTGCAAGGCAGAGGGTGGTTGTGAAACGCAGCAGCAAGAAGCTCTGTGGGCTGGGCCAGTGACTCAGCTGCTGGCGATGGGCAGGGGACAGTCACAGACGGGCTCTCCCGTCTCAGTGCGTGCAGCATCCCAAGATGCAGTGCCTTTGCAAACCCTAATCTTTATGTTAATGTTTTGCACCCTGCTCTTAATTTTGCCACCCAAGAAGTGAAGAAATTAATCTCGCCAGCAGGACATATCCTAACTGGTTTGCAGAAACAAATACATGATTTTTATTTTAGAAATATTTTAGTCCTTTCATCATAGTCATTTCTGCAGAAACACAGTCAGAAGTTGCTGTGTAGGAGTATGGATTTCTGGTAACAAGGCCACCTACACAAATCCACCGCAGGAAATGGGAAGCCCATACCTAAAGCCTTCATTGTCTAGGGCCCAGTTCAGCAAAAGTGCTAAGCACTGCTTAGTCCTGCTGAAGGCAATGGGACTACATGGTGCTGAGTCATTAGCAGGTGATGGTCAGGATTGAACCATCCTAGATCCTGACTCAGTGAGCCATAGTATTGCATGGCATTCAATACTTGGGAGAATTCTGAATCGTTGCGCAAAAATCCCCACGTAATAAATAATACCATGTTTAATACATCTATTGCATCTTATTTTGGTACCAGGAAGAATAAAAATACTTGTTTCTTCCCACCTGTCTTCTAAAAGCTGTTTTATTTTTGGGAAAAGCTCCTTTGATTTTGAGATACAGGCATTTTCAACTCATATTTTCTCTTGGATTTGTAATATCACTATTTTTAACGCTGTAAGCAATAATAAAATTGTTTTCTGCAGAAGGATCCTAACTTCACCCAGTATAAGATCTGCTTCACCCAGGTAGTTACCTAGTTTATCAGGATTTTACAAAGAGTATTGATTCTGCAGCATGAACAGAAATAATATTCGAACCTGGTGGCCATTTTGTTGACTACTTGATTGGTTCCTAGTATGAAAGAGGAAGCTGAAAATGTAAGGGATTATGTTTACCAAACACTAGTCTCAACTCTGGTAGTTTTCTACTTAGAGAAAATAACTCTAATTTTTCAGCTGTTTCACCTGTTATTTAAAAAAGCATAGGTCTGCCCTAGGTGGAGTGTACCTCCACTGACATGGACTTTTTTCAGCTAGAAAAAAAATCTTACTCTTTTTCTGCATAATGTACCTGTTGTTACTCATGTAACCAATGAGACTACTAGAACTGAAAAAGTAATTGGAAAAGAAATCTTTATTCGTTTACTGTACTCGGTGGAGTTCTAAGCAAAGCTGATTTCTGTTTCCTCGTGTAACTAATTAGCCATCAAGAACTGAGTAACTAAAAAAGCTTTGGCAGTGGTGACAGGGAGAAACACTTAAAAAATTATGGGCTTTAACATTTGATTTGAACAGAACCATCAGTCCTGCCTGCTCAGAGTTGCAAAGGGTCCTCATCAGAAATCCAAAATGGAATGAATAAAAAAATCCAGATGCTGAGTTTGGTGGATAACTTTCTAAGATGAAAGCGATAGTTCTGTGTGACTCATTCTTTTGGACCTCATCAATATGTGGGTCCCTTACTAATTTCATTATTTTGATAGGAAAAAAACTACCCTTGACTTTGTTAAATTTATGTACTTTCCTTTGCAAAAGGAGCTCTTGTGCAGCAGTCATCTTTGACTTCGTGTAATTGTCTACATAGTATGTTCTGATTTAAAACATCGAAAGGATGTGTGGAAACAGTGCTTCTGTGGATTTCTTCTTTGGCCAATCATGGCATAAGCTATCTAAAGAGGAAACGTCTGGACCCGCCACCTTAGCTTTTGTTTTAACACAGGTAACACAGGCTTAAAAGGTGAAATTGAGATGACCAGATACCACATTTGTAGAAGTTGGTATACATCACAGAATCGTTAGGGTTGGAAGGGATAAATGCTGCTTTTTTGTTCTGACATACGTCTACTGTTTGTAAATCAGATCTGTAATGTTTGCAGTCAGTTTTTCCTTCAGGTTTAGATCTTTCATGATACTTCTCATTTGGAGGTCTGAAAGAATTTACAGGAAAGCATGTATCTGTTTCCACTATGTTGAGGGTGTTATGCAGAGGCAGGTGAAGAAGGAACCCTTCTAGAAACTGTGCATGGTTGTGTGAATTTTGCTGGGTTTGTTTGTGTTAAGCTGTATTTTTGGGCAGAGTGTTTTAAAATCATGTTGGAAATGGAGTGTCAGCTGTTGCATTTTTTGTTATGGATTTTTGCTTTATTTGATGGTGAGTGGGGAGCTTTTTATAGTGAAACTTCTGTCACTGCTAGAATAGGTCAGAAGCTTTCAAGGGAATAAAGTGGCCTTTAGAACAAGGGCCAACTCACTGAGACTGCACCAGCTTGTTGCAGACCCCGAACCTGGTACAGGGAGTTCCCACTCCTGTTCCCACAGCCCTTGCTGGCCCAGTGGAATTTTCACTCTGGGGAAATAAGGGCTGCATAATTCTGCAGTACGCAGATCCTATCCTATTTGAGACTAAAATGTTACAGCAAATCTCCCTCTTTGCAAGTAAAGCTTCTAAACATACACTCACTTTTGTACTTTTTGCATGTCAAAAGTATGTGAAACTCTTAATAATGATAAAGCTGCAAGATTTGCATGTGCATATACAGGATTTGTGTGCATGCACATGCATCCAACATGGGGGGGGGAATAGTAAATGCCCACAATTTTGCATATTTGTAGCTCAGGTTTGACAACTTTGCTTTACTCTTACTCACTGCATCAAATCTAATTCAGACAAGCACAAAAATTACTTAAGTGATTTAAAGTTCAGTAAGTAGTAGCAGTCAGAACTCCAAAGGGGTCAAGACCTACAGTTTTAGGTCCCCAGCTCCACTGCAGTGGAACCCTGAAACCATCAAGGGCTGAGGCTCTTAAAGGTAGGCACCGTGTTGGTACCATTTGGGATGAAGGCTGAATGGCTGATGCATGTTCTGCTGCACTGCAGAACATGGGAGAGGCTTTGCTATCAGCCGGCTCTGTGGGGCTTCCAACTCAGCAGAGAGATTTGGATCATCATTTTAAGACCCTCTTTCTCTCTATACTGCTTAAGGAGTTTGGGAGCTCCTTAAATCAGGTTTTAAAAGTGTCAAACTTGGCAGGTTCTGTGTCTTGCTCCACCCTAAGTCTGTGTCTCTTCCTCACAGGTCCCCTGTGTTTTTCCAGCAGTAGATACGAGCTGTCAAGCTCTTGTTATTCTGAGCTGCCTTTAAGTGAAGGCAGGTGTCCATCTATCATATGTTTTGACCTCTGGCCAGCCTAAAAATGTATTTCTTGGTCATGCTCCACCCCACAAGGCCGTTGGAGTAAGACACATCCCAGTGCAATCAGTCTCCTAAAGGTCAACACACTCACCTTGGGGACAGGACTGTAATTCTCCAATCCTCGTTCCTCTTGACTTAAAGCAAGGCCACAATTCCAGCTTTCTTACATCCCAAGCATCCTGCAGTGGGTCTGGCTCTGTCTCTCTGCTTGAGGTGGTTCCATTTGATAGCAATATTCCCAAAGAGAGAAAATAACTAGAGAGTAGTGGTCAGAGCACTCAGGGGGACTGTGTGGAAGGCAAGTTCAGTTCTCCACCCGTCTGAGAGTGTATGTGTAATTATTGATACAGAGTGGGAGTTTCAGAAAGTGTGGTTTGGGGGTTTAGCTTTGAACAGCCAACTATTAATTACAGCATTTTGCACTTGAGTTGTGTGAGAAGCCTTGTGTGCTTCTTTCAGAAAACAATGATTCTGTATCCGACCGCATATCTCAAGCCCCAGCTGGATGGTGTATGTTAGCCTACTTTCGATCGTCATTGAAAGCCACAGAGGAGGGAAGTGAGCATCATTCACCTTACACATTAGTAACTGGATGCCCTTTGGCAAGACTGTCACCCTCTCAGATCTATCAGTTCTTTCTTCCTTTGTGAGAGAGAGAAAAGACTTCTACACCTTAACGTAAAAATTTAGGAATGCATCCTGTAGTAAAACAGGCTGTCCCGGGCACTGACGTGCTGTTGGGTGCGACTGTCCACTCACAGCTACACTCATTGTATTGATATATGTGACAAAAAGGAAGCGATCTTTGCACAATTATCCTCATAAGGTTTCTTTGTTCAGGTGTCAAGGATCATCCCATCCTGTAGACACAGCAGTTCATTTGCTGCCCTGCACCAGGAGGCACATGGGCTATTCCTGCTCAGTCACTCCTGTAGAAGGATGTCTGAAGAACATCCCCAACTATCTGGTTGTTTGCTTTCCCTGCCTGACTTCTGTAAAATGGGTCAGACAGCTGTGGCTAGTTTCTGTTGAAACAGAGCTTGTGTGTTGAAGCATCACAGGAGCAATATTTTTCTCATCTTCATTTGTTTTTGTCTGTGTAAGGAAATAAAAATAATTCTCAAACAAATGTAGTAGGGAGGGTAAGTCCTGAGTGAGCAGGAGGGCTGCTGGCAGTAATACCTGGATGCAGTCTCAACGGTCCTAATTTCACTTTTATGTTTATATTTTTGAAAAACAGATGAGCATCGTCTTCTCGGCACCACAGAGCCTCTTGTTGGCCTCGTAAGACAAAATCAGCGACTCGGCACCACACCGCCTCCTCTTGGCCGCACCACAGAACGTCACCGTCTTGGCACTGCAGCGCCTCCTGTTGACCGCACCACAAAATATAAGCTGGTGCGCACGGCAGCACCTCCTATTGGTGGCAACACAGAACATCAGTGACTCGGCACCACAGCGCCTCCTATTGGCCACAACATTATAATATCAGCGTCTCGGCATGCAGCATCACCTGTTGACCACACCACAGAACCTCAGCGAGTCCGCACCGTAGCGCCTGCTGTTGGCCCACCACAGAACATCAGCGACTCTGTACCGCAGCGCCTCCTGTTGTCTACACTACAGAACGTCAGTGTCTTGGCACTGCAGTGATTCCTCTTGGCTGCACCGCAGAATATCACGTAATCCACACCACTTCCTGTTGAAGGTAACACAGAACATCAGCTACTGGGCACCTCAGCGCCTCCTGTTGACTGCACCACAGAACATCACCTTAGCCACACCGCAGCGCATCCTATTGACAGCACCAGATAACATCAGCGTCTCGGCTCTGCAGCGCCTCCTGTTGGGCGCACCATGGAACATCAGTGTCTGGGCACCACAGGGCCTGCTATAGGATGCACCAGAGGACATCAGTTACTCGACACTGAAGCACTTCCTGTTAGCCACACTACAGAAAATCAGCGTCTCGGCACCACAGTACCTCCTATTGACCGCAACACAAAACATCAGCTAGTCTGCACCTCAGCGCCTTCTCTTGGCCACACCACAGAATACATCCTTATCCACACCGCAGCGCCTCCTATTGACTGTAACACATATAATCAGAGTTTCGGCACCGTAGCGCCTCCTGTTGACCGCATCACAGAAAATCAGGTACTCGGGATTACAGCACCTCCTACTGACCGCAACAGAGAAAAACCAGGTTCTGAGCACCATTGCGCCTCCTATTGACCGCAACATAGAAAGTCAGTGTCTCCGCACCGCAGCGCCTCCTGTTGACCACACCACAGAAAGTCAGGTTCTCGGGACCACAGTACTTCCTATTGACTGCACCAGAGAAAATCAGGTTCTCGGCACCACAGCGCCTCCTATTAACCGCAACACAGAAAATCAGAGCCTCGGCACCGCAGCACCTCCTGTTGACCGCAATAGAGAAAATCAGGTACTCAGGACCACAGTGCCTCCTATTGACCGTAACAGAGAAAATCAGGTTGTCAGCACCACAGCGCCTCCTACTGACAGCACCACAGAAACATCAGTTTCTCAGCACCACAGCGCCTCCTATTGACCGCACCACAGAAAATCAGGTACTCGGGACCACAGCGCCTCCTATTGACTGCAACACAGAAAATCAGGTTCTCAGCATCACAGCGCCTCCTCTTGACCGCAACACAGAAAATCAGGTTCTCAGCACCACAGCGCCGCCTTTTGACCGCAACACAGAAAATCAGGTTCTTAGCACTACAGCGCCTGCTATTCACGGCAACACAGAAAATCAGCGTCTCTCCACCGCAGCGCCTCCTATTGACCGCAACACAGAAAATCAGTGTCTCGGGACCAGAGTGCCTCCTATTGACCGCAATACAGAAAATCAGAGTCTCTGCACAGCAGCGACTCCTGTTGACGGAACCACAGAAAATCAGGTACTCGGGACCACAGCACCTACTACTGACCACAAGACAGAAAATCAGGTTCTCATCACCGCAGCATCTCCTATTGACCACAACACAGGAAATCAGTTTCTCAGCACCACAGCTCCTGCTATTGACTGCAACACAGAAAATCAGGTACTCGGGACCATAGCGCCTCCTCTTAACCGCAACACAGAAAATCAGTTTCTCAGCACCAGAGCGCCTCCTATTGAACGCAACAGAGAAAATCAGAGTCTCGGCACTGCAGCGCCTCCTATTGACTGCAACACAGAAAATCAGGTACTCGGGACCACAGCGCCTCCTATTGACCGCAACACAGAAAATCAGGTTCTCTGCACCGCTCCGTCTCCTATTGACCACAACACAGGAAATCAGTTTCTCAGCACCACAGCGCCTCCTGTTGAACGCATCAGATGAAATCAGTGTCTCGGCACTGCAGCGCCTCCTGTTGATCGCAACACAGAAAATCAGCGTCTCTCCACCGCAGCGCCTCCTATTGACCGCACCATAGAAAATCAGGTACTCGGGACCACAGCACCTCCTATTGACCCCAACACAGAAAATCAGTTACTCGGGACCACAGCGCCTCCTATTGTCGGCAGCACAGAAAATCAGCGTCTCTCCACCGCAGCGCCTCCTATTCACAGCACCACAGAAAATCAGGTACTCGGGACCATAGCACCTCCTAATGACCGCAAGAGGGAAAATCAAGTTCTCAGCACCACAGCGCCTCCTCTTGACCACAACACAGAAAATCAGTGTCTCGGCACCACAATGCCTCCTATTGACCGCACCACAGAAAATCAGTTACTCGGGCTCACAGCGCTTCCTGTTGACGGCAACACAGAAGGTCAGGTTCTCAGCACCGCAGCTCCTGCTATTGACGGCAACACAGAAAATCAGCATCTCTCCACCGCGGCACCTCCTCTTAACCGCAACACAGAAAATCAGTTTGTCAGCACCACAGCGCCTCCTGTTGACCGCAACAGAGGAAATCAGGGCCTCGGCACTGCAGCGCCTCCTGTTGACCGCAACACAGAAAATCAGGTACTCGGGACCACAGCACCTCCTACTGACCACAACAGGAAAAAATCAGGTTCTCAGCACCACAGCGCCTCCTATTGACCGCAACACAGAAGATTAGGTACTCGGGCTCACAGCGCCTCCTATTGACCGCAGCACAGAAAATCAGGTACTCGGCACCACAGCGCCTCCTTTTGACGGCAACAGAGATAATCAGGTTCTCAGCACCACAGCACCTCCTATTGACCACAACAGGGAAAATCAGGTTCTCAGCACCACAGCGTCTCCTATTGACCGCAACACAGAAAATCAGGTACTCGGCACCACAGCGCCTTGTATTGACGGCAACAGAGATAATCAGGTTCTCAGCACCACAGCGCCTCCTATTGACCGCAACAGGGAAAATCAGGTTCTCAGCACCACAGCGCCTCCTATTGACCGCAACACAGAAAATCAGGTACTCGGGGCCACAGCGCCTCCTATTGACCGCAACACAGAAAATCAGGTACTCGGGCCCACAGCGCCTCCTATTGACCGCAACACAGAAAATCAGGTACTCGGGGCCACAGTGCCTCCTATTGAAGGCAATACAGAAAATCAGAGTCTCCGCACCGCAGCGACTCCTGTTGACCGAACCACAGAAAATCAGGTTCTCAGCACCACAGCGCCTCCTCTTGACCGCAGCACAGAAAATCAGTTACTCGGGTTCACAGCGCTTCCTATTGACGGCAACACAGAAGGTCAGGTTCTCAGCACCACAGCTCCTGCTCTTGACAGCAACACAGAAAATCAGCGTCTCTCCAAACCAGTGCCTCCTCTTGTGCGCAACACGGAAAATCAAGTTCTCAGCAACACAGCTCCTCCTGTTCACCGCAACAGAGAAAATCAGTGTCTCAGCTCTGCAGCGCCTCCTATTGACCGGAACACAGAAAATCAGTGTCTCGGCACTGCAGCGCCTCCTTCTGACAGCACCACAGAAAATCAAGTACTCGGGACCACAGCGCCTCCTATTGACCGCAACACAGAAAATCACTTACTCGGGCCCACAGCGCCTCCTATTGACCGCAACACAGAAAATCAGGTTCTCAGCACCACAACGCCTCCTATTGACCGCAACACAGAAAATCAGGTTCTCAGCACCACAGCGCCTCCTTTTGACCGCAACACAGAAAATCAGGTTCTTAGCACTACAGCGCCTGCCATTAACGGCAACACAGAAAATCAGCGTCTCTCCACCGCAGCGCCTCCTATTGACCGCACCACAGAAAATCAGTATCTCGGGACCACAGTGCCTCCTATTGACCGCAATGCAGAAAATTAGAGTCTCCGCACCGCAGCGACTCCTATTGACGGAACCACAGGAAATCAGGTACTCGAGACCACAGCACCTCCTACTGACCACAACAGAGAAAATCAGGTTCTCAGCACCACAGCGCCTCCTACTGACCGCAACAGGGAAAATCAGGTTCTCAGCACCTCAGCGCCTCCTATTGACCGCACCACAGAAAATCAGGTACTCGGGACCACAGCGCCTCCTATTGACCGCAACACAGAAAATCAGGTACTCAGAACCACAAAGCCTCCTATTGACCGCAACACAGAAAATCAGGTTCTCAGCACCTCAGCGCCTCCTATTGACCGCACCACAGAAAATCAGGTACTCAGAACCACAAAGCCTCCTATTGACCGCAACACAGAAAATCAGGTTCTCAGCACTACAGCGCCTGCTATTGACGGCAACACAGAAAATCAGCGTCTCTCCACCACAGCGCCTCCTATTGACTGCAATACAGTCTCCGCACAGCAGCGACTCCTGTTGACGGAACCACAGAAAATCAGGTACTCGGGACCACAGCACCTCCTACTGACCACAAGACAGAAAATTATGTTCTCATCACCGCAGCGTCTTCTATTGACCACAACACAGGAAATCAGTTTCTCAGGACCACAGCTCCTGCTATTGACTGCAACGCAGAAAATCAGGCACTCGGGACCACAGCATCTCCTACTGACCGCAACACGGAAAATTAGGTACTCGGGACCACAGCGCTTCCTATTGACGGCAACACAGAAAATCAGCCTCTCTCCACCGCAGCGCCTGCTATTGACAGCACCACAGAAAATCAGGTACTCGGGACCACAGCACGTCCTACTGACTGCAACAGGGAAAATCAGGTTCTCAGCACCACAGCGCCTCCTGTTGAACGCAGCACAGAAAATCAGTTACTCGGGCTCACAGCGCTTCCTATTGACCGCAACACAGAAGGTCAGGTTCTCAGCACCACAGCGCCTCCTATTGACCGCTATAGCGAAAATCAGGTTCTCAGCAACACAGCGCTTCCTATTGAACGCAACAGGGAAAATCAGTGTCTCGGCAATGCAGCGCCTCCTATTGACCGCAACACAGAAAATTAGGTACTCGGGACCACAGCGCCTCCTATTGACCGCAACACTGAAAATCAGGTTCTCAGCACCGCTCCGTCTCCTATTGACCACAACACAGGAAATCAGTTTCTCAGCACCACAGCGCCTCCTGTTGAACGCATCAGATGAAATCAGTGTCTCGACACTGCAGCGCCTCCTGTTGATCGCAACACAGAAAATCAGCGTCTCTCCACCGCAGCGCCTCCTATTGACCGCACCATAGAAAATCAGGTACTCGGGACCACAGCACCTCCTATTGACCCCAACACAGAAAATCAGTTACTCGGGACCACAGCGCCTCCTATTGTCGGCAGCACAGAAAATCAGCGTCTCTCCACCGCAGCGCCTCCTATTCACAGCACCACAGAAAATCAGGTACTCGGGACCATAGCACCTCCTAATGACCGCAAGAGGGAAAATCAAGTTCTCAGCACCACAGCGCCTCCTCTTGACCACAACACAGAAAATCAGTGTCTCGGCACCACAATGCCTCCTATTGACCGCACCACAGAAAATCAGTTACTCGGGCTCACAGCGCTTCCTGTTGACGGCAACACAGAAGGTCAGGTTCTCAGCACCGCAGCTCCTGCTATTGACGGCAACACAGAAAATCAGCATCTCTCCACCGCGGCACCTCCTCTTAACCGCAACACAGAAAATCAGTTTGTCAGCACCACAGCGCCTCCTGTTGACCGCAACAGAGGAAATCAAGGCCTCGGCACTGCAGCGCCTCCTGTTGACCGCAACACAGAAAATCAGGTACTCGGGACCACAGCACCTCCTACTGACCGCAACAGGAAAAAATCAGGTTCTCAGCACCACAGCGCCTCCTATTGACCGCAACACAGAAGATTAGGTACTCGGGCTCACAGCGCCTCCTATTGACCGCAGCACAGAAAATCAGGTACTCGGCACCACAGCGCCTCCTTTTGACGGCAACAGAGATAATCAGGTTGTCAGCACCACAGCACCTCCTATTCACCACAACAGGGAAAATCAGGTTCTCAGCACCACAGCGTCTCCTATTGACCGCAACACAGAAAATCAGGTACTCGGCACCACAGCGCCTCGTATTGACGGCAACAGAGATAATCAGTTTCTCAGCACCACAGCGCCTCCTATTGACCGCAACAGGGAAAATCAGGTTCTCAGCACCACAGCGCCTCCTATTGACCGCACCACAGAAAATCAGGTACTCGGGCCCACAGCGCCTCCTATTGACCGCAACACAGAAAATCAGGTACTCGGGGCCACAGTGCCTCCTATTGAAGGCAATACAGAAAATCAGAGTCTCCGCACCGCAGCGACTCCTGTTGACCGAACCACAGAAAATCAGGTTCTCAGCACCACAGCGCCTCCTCTTGACCGCAGCACAGAAAATCAGTTACTCGGGCTCACAGCGCTTCCTATTGACGGCAACACAGAAGGTCAGGTTCTCAGCACCACAGCTCCTGCTCTTGACAGCAACACAGAAAATCAGCGTCTCTCCAAACCAGTGCCTCCTCTTGTGCGCAACACGGAAAATCAAGTTCTCAGCACCACAGCGCTTCCTGTTCACCGCAACAGAGAAATCAGTGTCTCAGCTTTGCAGCGCCTCCTATTGACCGCAACACAGAAAATCAGTGTCTCGGCACTGCAGCGCCTCCTTCTGACAGCACCACAGAAAATCAAGTACTCGGGACCACAGCGCCTCCTATTGACCGCAACACAGAAAATCACTTACTCGGGCCCACAGCCGCCTCCTATTGACCGCAACACAGAAAATCAGGTTCTCAGCACCACAACGCCTCCTATTGACCGCAACACAGAAAACCAGGTTCTCAGCACCACAGCGCCTCCTTTTGACCGCAACACAGAAATTAGGTTCTTAGCACTACAGCGCCTGCCATTAACGGCAACACAGAAATCAGCGTCTCTCCACCGCAGCGCCTCCTATTGACCGCACCACAGAAAATCAGTATCTCGGGACCACAGTGCCTCCTATTGACCGCAATGCAGAAAATTAGAGTCTCCGCCACCGCAGCGACTCCTGTTGACGGAACCACAGGAAATCAGGTACTCGAGACCACAGCACCTCCTACTGACCACAACAGAGAAAATCAGGTTCTCAGCACCACAGCGCCTCCTACTGACCGCAACAGGGATAATCAGGTTCTCAGCACCTCAGGGCCTCCTATTGACCGCACCACCAGAAAATCAGGTACTCGGGACCACAGCGCCTCCTATTAACCGCAAACACAGAAGAATCAGGTTCTCAGCACCACAGCTCCTGCTATTGACGGCAACACAGAAAATCAGCGTCTCTCCACCGCAGCGCCTCCTATTGACCGCAACACAGAAAATCAGGTACTCGGCACCACAGCGCCTCCTATTGACCGCACCACAGAAAATCAAAATCTCCGCAACGCAGCAAAGTCCTGTGAACGGAACCACAGAAAATCAGGTACTCGGGACCACAGCACCTCCTACTGACCACAACACAGAAAATCAGTTTGTCATCACCGCAGCGTCTCCTATTGACCACAACTCAGGAAATCAGTTTCTCAGCACCACAGCTCCTGCTATTGACCGCAACACAAGAAATCAGGTTACTCGGGACCACAGCACCTCCTACTGACCACAACACAGGAAATCAGGTAGTCGGGACCACAGCGCCTCCTATTGATCGCAACACAGAAAATTAGGTTCTTAGCACTACAGCGCCTGCTATTAACGGCAACACAGAAAATCAGTGTCACTCCACCGCCAGCGCCTCCTATTCACAGCACCACAGAAAGTCAGGTACTTGGGACCACAGCACCTCCTACTGACCGCAAGAGGGAAAATCACGTTCTCAGCACCACAGCGCCTTCTCTTGACCGCAGCACAGAAAATCAGTTACGCGGGCTCACAGCGCCTCCTATTGACCGCAACAGAGAAAATCAGTGTTCTCGGCACGGCAGCGCCTCCTGTTGACCGCAACACAGAAAATCAGTGTCTCGGCACCACAATGCCTCCTATTGACCGCACCACAGAAAATCAGTTACTCGGGCTCACAGCGCTTCCTATTGACGGCAACACAGAATGTCAGGTTCTCAGCATCACAGCTTCTCCTATTGACGGCAACACAGAAAATCAGAGTCTCTCCACCGCAGCGCCTCCTCTTAACCGCAACACAGGAAATCAGTTTCTCAGCAGCGCAGCGCCTCCTGTTGACCGCAACACAGGAAATCAGTGTCTCGGCACTGCAGCGCCTCCTGTTGACCGCAACAGAGGAAATCAGTGTCTCGGCACTGCAGCGCCTGCCTGTGACTGCAACAGAAAAAATCAGTGTCTCGGCATTGCAGCGCCTCCTATTGACAGCACCACAGAAAATCAGGTACTCGGGACCACCGCGCCTCCTATTGACTGCACCACAAAAAATCAGGTACTCAGAACCACAGCGCCTCCTATTGACCGCAACACAGAAAATCAGGTACTCGGGACCTCCGTGCCTCCTATGACCGCAATACAGAAAATCAGAGTCTCCGCAGCGCAGCGACTCCTGTTGACGGAACCACAGAAATCAGGTACTCAGAACCACAGCACTCCTACTGACCACAACAGGGAAAATCAGGTTCTAAGCACCACAGTGCCTCCTCTTGGACTGCAACACAGAAAGTCAGCGTCTCGGCACCACAGTGCCTCCTATTGACTGCACCACAGAAATCAGTTACTCGGCTCACAGCGCTTCCTATTGACTGCAACACAGAAGATCAGGTTCTCAGCACCACAGCTCCCTGCTATGACGGAACACAGAAAATCAGCGTCTCTCCAAAGCAGTGGCCTCTCTTGACCGCAACACAGAAAATCAGGTTCTCAGCACCACAGCGCCTCCTCTTTGACCACAACACAGAAAATCAGGTACTCGGGACCACAGCGCCTCCTATTGACCGCTGCAAAGAAAATTTCAGGTACTCGGGACCACAGCGCCTCCTATTGACCGACCCACAGGAAAATAAGGTACTCGGGACCACAGCGCCTCCTTTGACCGCACACAGAATCAGGTACTCGGGACCACAGCGCCTCCTATTGGACCGCACCACAGAAAATCAGAGTCTCCGCAGCGCTAGCAACTCCTGTTGACGGAACCACAGAAAATCAGGTTCTCAGCAGCACAGCGCCTCTTACTGACCACAACAGAGAAAATCAGTGTCTCGGCATCACAGTGCCTCCTATTGACCGCACACAGAAAATCAGTTACTCGGGTTCACAGCGCTTCCTATTGACCGCAACACAGAAGCGTCAGGTTCTCAAGCACCACAGCTTCTGCTATTGACGGCAACACAGAAAATCAGCGTCTCTCCAAAGCAGTGCCTCCTCTTGACCGCAACACGGGAAAATCAGGTTCTCAGCACCCACAGCGCCTCCTGTTCACCCGCAACAGAGAAATCACTGTCTCGGCTCTGCAGCGCCTCTATTGACAGCACGCAGAAAATCAGGTACTCGGGAGCACAGCACCCTCCTACTGACCACAAGAGGGAAAATCAGTTCTCAGCACCACAGCGCCTCCTATTGACCGCACCACAGAAAATCAGGTACTCGGGACCACAGTGCCTCTATTGACCGCAATACAGAAAAATCGAGTCTCCGCACCGCAACGACTCCCTGTTGACGGAACCACAGAAAATCAGGTTCTCAGCACCACAGCGCCTCCTACTGACCACAACAGAGAAAAGCAGGTTCTCAGCACCACAGCGCCTTTTCTTGACCGCAGCACAGAAAATCAGTTATTCGTCCTCACAGCGCTTCCTATTGACCGCAACACGGAAGGTCAGGTTCTCACCACCACAGCTCCTGCTATTGACAGCAACACAGAAAATCAGCGTCTCTCCGAAGCAGTGCCTCCTCTTGACCGCAACACGGAAAATCAGGTTCTCAGCACCACAGCGCCTCCTGTTGACCGCACCACAGAAAATCAGTGTCTCGGCACTGCAGCGCCTCCTATTGACCGCAACACAGAAAATCAGTGTCTCGGCACTGCAGCACCTCCTACTGACCACAACAGGGAAAATCAGGTAGTCGGGACCACAGCGCCTCCTATTGACCGCACCACAGAAAATCAGGTACTCAGAACCACAGCGCCTCCTATTGACCGCAATACAGAAAATCAGAGTCTCCGCACCGCAGCGACTCCTGTTGATGGAACCACAGAAAATCAGGTACTCGGGACCACAGCACCTCCTACTGACCAGAACAGAGAAAATCAGGTGCTCAGCACCACAGCGCCTCCTGTTGAACGCAGCACAGAAAATCAGTGTCTCGGCACCACAGTGCCTCCTATTGACCGCAACACAGAAAATCAGCGTCTCTCCACTGCAGCGCTTCCTATTGACCGCACCATAGAAAATCAGGTCTCGAGCTCACAGCGGTTCCTATTGACGGCAACACAGAAGGTCAGGTTCTCAGCACCACAGCTCCTGCTATTGACGGCAACACAGAAAATCAGCGTCTCTCCACCGCAGCGCCTCCTCCTGACCGCAACACAGAAAATCAGTGTCTCGGCACTGCAGCGCCTCCTATTGACAGCACTACAGAAAATCAGGTAGTCGGGACCACAGCGCCTCCTATTGAACTCAACACAGAAAATCAGGTTCTCAGCACCACAGCGCCTCCTATTGACCGCAACACAGAAAATCAGGTTCTTAGCACTACAGCGCCTGCCATTAACGGCAACACAGAAAATCAGCGTCTCTCCACCGCAGCGCCTCCTATTGACCGCACCACAGAAAATCAGTATCTCGGGACCACAGTGCCTCCTATTGACCGCAATGCAGAAAATTAGAGTCTCCGCACCGCAGCGACTCCTATTGACGTAACCACAGGAAATCAGGTACTCGAGACCACAGCACCTCCTACTGACCACAACAGAGAAAATCAGGTTCTCAGCACCACAGCGCCTCCTACTGACCGCAACGGGAATATCAGGTTCTCAGCACCTCAGCACCTCCTATTGACCGCACCACAGAAAATCAGGTACTCGGCACCACAGCGCCTCCTATTGACCGCAATACAGAAAATCAGAATCTCCGCACCGCAGCGATCCTGTTGACGGAACCACAGAAAATCAGGTACTCGGACCACAGCACCTCCACTGACCACAACACAGAAAATCAGTTTGTCATCACCGCAGCGTCTCCTATTGACCACAACACAGAAAATCACTTACTGGGCAGCACAGCGCCTCCTATTGAAGCAACACAGAAAATCAGCGTCTCTCCACCGCAGCGCTCCTATTGATCGCACACAGAAAATCAGTGTCTCGGGACCAGAGTGCCTATTGACCGCAATACAGAAAATCATGTCTCTGCACAGCAGCGATTCCTGTTGACGGAACCACAGAAAATCAGTACTCGGGACCACAGCCTCCTACTGACCACAAGACAGAAAATCAGGTTCTCATCACCGCAGCGTCTCCTATTGACCACAACACAGGAAATCAGTTCTCAGCACCACAGCTCCTGCTATTGACGGCAACACAGAAAATCAGCATCTCTCACCGCAGCGCCTCTCTAACCGCAACACAGAAAATCAGTTTGTCAGCACCACAGCGCCTCCTGTTGACCGCAACACAGAAAATCAGGTACTCGGGACCACAGCACCTCCTATTGACCACAGCAGGGAAATTCAGGTTCTCAGCACCACAGCGCCTCCTATTGACCGCAACACAGAAAATCAGGTACTCGGCACCACAGCCCCGTATTGACCACAGCAGAAATCAGGTTCTCAGCACCACAGCGCCTCCTATTGACCGCAACAGGGAAAATCAGGTTCTCAGCACCACAGCGCCTCCTATTGACCGCACCACAGAAAATCAGTTACTCGGGCTCACAGCGCTTCCTATTGACTGCAACGCAGAAGGTCAGGTTCTCAGTACCACAGCTCCTGCTATTGACAGCAACACAGAAAATCAGCGTCTCTCCAAAGCAGTGCCTCCTCTTGTCCGCAACACGGAAAATCAAGTTCTCAGCACCACAGCGCCTCCTGTTCACCGCAACAGAGAAAATCAGTGTCTCGGCTCTGCAGCGCCTCCTATTGACCGCAACAGAGAAAATCAGTGTCTCGGGACCACAGCGCCTCCTATTGACCACAACACAGAAAATCAGGTACTCGGGCCCACAGCGCCTCCTATTGACCGCAACACAGAAAATGAGGTACTCGGGACCACAGCGCCTCCTATTGACGGCAACACAGAAAATCAGGTACTCGGGCCCACAGCGCCTCCTATTGACCGCAACAGGGAAAATCAGGTTCTCAGCACCACAGCGCCTCCTATTGACCGCAACACAGAAAATCAGGTTCTCAGCACCACAGCGCCTCCTTTTGACCGCAACACAGAAAATCAGGTTCTTAGCACTTCAGCGCCTGCTATTCACGGCAACACAGAAAATCAGCGTCTCTCCACCGCAGCGCCTCCTATTGACCGCAACACAGAAAATCAGTGTCTCGGGACCACAGTGCCTCCTATTGACCGCAATACAGAAAATCAGAGTATCCGCACCGCAGCGACACCTGTTGACGCAACCACAGAAAATCAGGTACTCGGGACCACAGCACCTCCTACTGACCACAAGACAGAAAATCAGGTTCTCATCACCGCAGCGTCTTCTATTGACCACAACACAGGAAATCAGTTTCTCAGCACCACAGCTCCTGCTATTGACTGCAACGCAGAAAATCAGGCACTCGGGACCACAGCATCTCCTACTGACCGCAACACGGAAAATTAGGTACTTGGGACCACAGCGCTTCCTATTGACGGCAACACAGAAAATCAGCCTCTCTCCACCGCAGCGCCTGCTATTGACAGCACCACAGAAAATCAGGTACTCGGGACCACAGCACGTCCTACTGACTGCAACAGGGAAAATCAGGTTCTCAGCACCACAGCGCCTCCTGTTGAACGCAGCACAGAAAATCAGTTACTCGGGCTCACAGCGCTTCCTATTGACCGCAACACAGAAGGTCAGGTTCTCAGCACCACAGCGCCTCCTATTGACCGCTATAGGGAAAATCAGGTTCTCAGCAACACAGCGCTTCCTATTGACCGCAACAGGGAAAATCAGTGTCTCGGCAATGCAGCGCCTCCTATTGACCGCAACACAGAAAATGAGGTACTCGGGACCACAGCGCCTCCTATTGACCGCAACACTGAAAATCAGGTTCTCAGCACCGCTCCGTCTCCTATTGACCACAACACAGGAAATCAGTTTTTCAGCACCACAGCGCCTCCTGTTGAACGCATCAGAGGAAATCAGTGTCTCGGCACTGCAGCACCTCTTGTTGACCGCAACAGAGAAAATCAGCGTCTGTCCACCGCAGCGCCTCCTATTGACCGCACCATAGAAAATCAAGTACTCGGGACCACAGCGCCTCCTATTGACCTCAACACAGAAAATCAGGTACTCGGGACCACAGCACCTCCTATTGACGGCAACACAGAAAATCAGCGTCTCTCCACCGCAGCGCCTCCTATTCACAGCACCACAGAAAATCGGGTACTCGGGACCACAGCACCTCCTACTGACTGCAACATGGAAAATCAGGTTCTCAGCACCACAGCGCCTCCTCTTGACCGCAACGCAGAAAATCAGGTACTCGGGACCACAGCGCCTCCTATTGACCGCACCACAGAAAATCAGGTACTCGGGACCACAGCGCCTCCTATTTACCGCAACACAGAAAATCAGGTACTCGGGACCACTAGCGCCTCCTATTGACGGCAACACAGAAAATCAGGTTCTCAGCACCACAGCGCCTCCTATTGACAGCACCCCAGAAAATCAGGTACTCGGGACCACAGCACCTCCTGCTGACCGCAACACGGAAAATCAGGTACTCGGGACGACATTGCCTCCTATTGACGGCAACACAGAAAATCGGCGTCTCTCCACCGCAGCGCCTCCTCTTGACCACAACACAGAAAATCAGTGTCTCGGCACCACAGTGCCTCCTATTGACCGCACCACAGAAGATCAGTTACTCGGGCTCACAGCGCCTCCTATTGACCGCAACACAGAAAATCAGCGTCTCTCCACCGCAGCGCCTGCTATTGACCGCACCATAGAAAATCAGGTACTCGGGACCACAGCACGTCCTATTGACCCCAACACAGAAAATCAGGTACTCGGGATCACAGCGCCTCCTATTGACCGCAACACAGAAAATCAGTGTCTCAGCACCACAGTGCCTCCTATTGACCGCACCACAGAAAATCAGGTACTCGGGCTCACAGCGCTTCCTGTTGACGGCAACACAGAAGGTCAGGTTCTCAGCACCACAGCTCCTGCTATTGACGGCAACACAGAAAATCAGCGTCTCTCCACCGCAGCGCCTCCTGTTGACCAGAACACAGAAAATCAGGTACTCGGGACCACAGCGCCTCCTATTGACCGCATCACAGAAAATCAGGTTTTCAGCACCACGGCGCCTCCTATTGACCGCAACGCAGAAAATCAGGTACTCGGGAGCACAGCGCCTCCTCTGGACCGCAACATAGAAAATCAGGTTCTCAGCACCACAGTGCCTTCTATTGATGTCAACACAGAAAATCAGCGTCTCTCCACCGCAGTGCCTCCTCTTGACCACAACGCAGAAAATCAGTGTCTCGGCACCACAGTGCCTCCTATTGACCACACTACAGAAAATCACTTACTCGGCCCACAGCGCTTCCTATTCACCGCAACACAGAAAATCAGGTTCTCAGCACCACAGCGCCTCCTGTTGACGGCAACACAGAAAATCCATGTCTCTCCACCACAGTGCCTCCTCTTGACCGCAACACAGAAATTCAGTTTCTCAGCACCACAGCGCCTCATATTTACCGCAACTCAGAAAATCAGTGACTGGAGACCACAGCGCTTCCTATTGACCGCACCACAGAAAATCAGGTTCTCAGCACCACAGCGCCTGCTGTTGACCACAACACGGAAAATCAGTTTCTCGGCACCGCAGCATCTCCTTTTGATCATACCACAGAGTATCAGTTACTCGCCACCACAGCGCCTCATCTTGGCCGCACCAGAGAATATGAGCGTCTCGGCAGTGCATCGCGTCCTGTTGACCGCACCACAGAAAATCAGGTACTCGGGACCACAGCGCCTCCTATTGACCATACTACAGAAAATCAGTGACTAGGGACTGCACCACTTCTTATTGGCCGTGCCACAAAAAATAAGCGAGACTGCTCCACAGCGCCTCCTATTCACAGCACTATAGAAAATCAGTTTGTCGGCTCTGCAGCGCCTCGTATTGAGTGCATCACAGAAAATCAGGTACTCAGCACCACAATGCGTTCTATTGACCGCAACACAGAAAATCAACTCGGCATCGCTGCGTCTCCTATTGCCCGCATCACAGAAAATAAGCGACACGGCTCTGCAGCGCTTCCTCTTGACCGCAACACAGAACTTCAGCTACTCAGCACCACAGCACCTCCTGTTGGTCACACCCAAAAACATCAGCGTCTCGGCACCGCATGCCTTGTGTTGACTGCACCACAGAAAATCAGGTACTCAGCTCTGCAGCGCCTCCTATTGACGATACCACAGACTATCAGCTGCTAGGTGCTGCAGTGCCTCCTGTTAACTGCAAACTCAGTACATCAGTTACTATGCACCGCAGCGCCTCGTGTTCACCTCACCAAGAGAGTATGAGCATTTCGGCAGTGCATCGCGTCCTATTGACCACAGCAGATAATATCAGCTGTTCTGAAATGCTTTCCCTCCTTTTGGCCGCACCACAGAATGTGAGAGACTTTGTAGCACTTTCTGTTGACAGCACCTCACAACATCAGCATTTCAGCAACACAGTGCCTCCTATTGGCCGCACCGCAGAACATCAGCATGTGGGCACCGCAGCACCTGCTTTGGGACGTACTATAGGACATCAGTTACTTGACACAGAAGCACCTGCTGTTGGCCGCACCACAGAACGTCAGCGTCTCGGAACTGCAGCACCTCTTGTTGAGCACACCACAGGACACCAGTTACTAGGCAACGCAGCCCCTCCTGTTGGCTGAACCACCGAGCGTCAGCATCTTGGCACAGCAGCGCCTCCTATTTTACTGCACCATAGAATAGCAGCGCCTTGGCACTGCAATGCATCTTATTGACCCACCAGAGAACATTAGGGTACTGGGGCACTGCAGCGCCTGCTTTTGGCCTTCACCACAGAACAGCAGCGACACTTCACCGCATCACTTCCTATTTGCCAACAGCACCGAATATCAGCTACTTGGCACCGCAGCGCCACATGTTTGCTTGTGCCACAGAACATTATTGTCTTGCATCAGGGTCTCCTCCTATTGGCTTTGCAACAGAACATCACCATCTCCATACCTCAGCGCCTCCTGTTGGCTGCACCACAGAACATCAGCAACTCTGCACCATAAGCCCTTCCTATTGGCTGCAACACAGAATATCAGCGTCTCAGCATGCAGCATCTCCTGTTGTCCACACCACAGAACATCAGAGAGTCTGCACCGTAGCGCCTGCTGTTGGCCGCACCACAGAACATCAGTGACTCTCTATCTCAGTGCCTCCTACTGTTGTGCACTAATGGAACGTCAGCTTCTCGGCACTGCAGTGATTTCCTGTTGGCTGCACTGCAGAATATAACCTAATCCACACCACTTCCTATTGACAGCAACACAGAACATCAGCGTTTTGGCACCGCAGCGCCTTCCTATTGGCTGCCTATAGAATATCAACAACTACGCACTGCAGTGCTCTTGTTGGGCATGCCACAGAACATCAGCGACCCTGCATTGCATCACCTCCTATTGGTTGCACAGCAGAATACCACTGCTTGGCAACGCACCGCCCCCTGTTGGCTGGCCCATAAGAACATCAGGTAGTCCGCAACACAGCGCCTCCTGTTGGCCTCACCCGCAGAACAACAGCGTCTGGGCACCGCAGCACCTCTCTTGGCCGCACCAGAGAATATCATGTAGTCTGCACCACACCGCCTCCTGTTGGCTCTCACCACAGAAGAACAGCGTCTGGCACTGCAGCATCTCCCTCTTGGCCGCACCAGCGAATATCAGGTAAGTCTGCACCACACAGCCTCGTATTAGACGCACCACAGAACGTTAGCGTCCAGCTCCGCAGCGGCCTCTCGTTGGCTGCACCACAGAAAATTCGTCCTTGGCACCAAAGCGCTTCCTGTTGGCTGTGCCACAGAATGTTAGGTGTGTCAGCACCACAGCGCCTACTATTGGACGCACCACAGAACATCAGCGACTCTGCACCACAGCGCCTCCTGTTCACCCACCACAGAATATCAGCGGCACGGCACCACAACGCCTGGTATTGACTGCACCAGAGAACGTCAGTGTCCCGGCACCGCAGCACTTCCTGTTGGTCGCAGCGCAGAATATCACCTTATCCACAGTGCAGCGCCTCTTATTGACAGCATCGCAGAACATCAGCATCTGGGCACCGCAGCACCTGCTGTAGGAGGTACCAGAGCACATCAGTTACTCAGCACCACAGCGCTTCCTGCTGACCACACCACAGAACGTCAGCATCTTGGCACTGCATCACTTCCTCTTTACCGCACCAGAAAAATATCAGCTATTCCAAAACGAATTGTCTCCTGTCGGCCGCAGCACAGAATATCAGCTACTCAGCACCGCAGCACCTCCTGTTGGCCACTCCACAGAACATCCAAGTCTTGGCACTGCGTTGCCTCGTGTTGACTGCACCACAGAAAATCGTCGATTGGGCCAACAGTTCTGTGCTGCCGTCAATAGCAGACGCTGCAGTGCCAAGTACATAATGTTCTGTGGTGCCACCAATAGGAGGCGCTGTACTGTGGATAAGGTGATATTTTGCGGTGCGGCCAATAGCAGGTGCTGCGGTGCCGGAACACTGATATTCTGTGGTGACGCCAACACGAGGCGCTGCGTTGCACGTTGGCTGATATTCTATGCTACTGCCAGTAGGAAGCGCTGCGATGCGGAATAGCTGATATTTTCTGGTGCGGCCAACAGGAGGTGCTTCATTGTCAAGTAAGTGATGCCGTCTGGTGCGTCCCATAGCAGGTGCTGCTGTGCTGAGTAGCCGATATTCTGTTCTGCGGAGTGGCTGCAGTGCGGAATAGCTTATATTTTCTCGTGCGGGTCAATAAGAGGCGCTGCGGTGCCCAGTCGCTGATGTTCTGAAGTTCGGCAAACAAGGAAGCGCTGTGGTGCCGAGTCGCATATGTTCTGTGGTGCGGCCAACAGGAGATGCTGCGGTGCCGAGTCGCTGATGTTCTACGGTGCGGTACAATAGGAGGCGCTGCGGTTGGACGCTGCGTTCTACGGAGGGTGCCCCGCAGGGGGCAGCGCTGACGGGGCGTGTTGCCGGCGCTGGCCTGGCTGGGGTGGGGGAACCACTTCTGCCGGGGCCCGGCCGAGGGAGCTAGCTTCTGCCCCGGGGCCCTGCCGGGGACCCAGGTCTGCAGGGGTTAACCTTCCCTCTCCGCAGAGAGCGGGCCCTGCGAAGACCCGGGGCTGTGTCTGTGTGGTGAGTGCATTTGTCTAAACGTGTTCATGGTTTGCCCAGACCCCGCTTGTGAGAACCTGTGGAAGAGTTGCCAGCCGCAGCTGTACTGACGGTTGGAGCTCTCCCCTTCGCAGCCCTCCAGCTGCAACCGGCAACAGTGGTAAAACCTGCGGAAGGTGTCCGGATTGTCAGTGCCTCCCGGGGAACTGTGGGGTGGGCGGAGCCTGTTAGCGGGGTCCCGCCCAATTCTGCCTTCGGGCGCACCGATGGAGGCGGTGCCGCTGCGGGACGACCGGGAGAGCAACTGAGCGGCAGGTTGCTCAGTTTTGGGGGGTTTTTTTTTTGAGGTTGAGGAACATAGGGCTCTACTGTGGAACCCAAAATCAGCCCCCAGAGCTTTGTTTTTTAAAGCCCAAAAACTGGCAGCACTCAGAACTTAGGCATTTTCAACAGTTGAAACTTGTGTCTGAGTTTTTAGAACTTCAACTCTTAAGCAGAGTCTGAATGCTGTGTTCTGGAGCCCAGAAAGGGACTGTTTTCTGTCCCCCTCAGTGATGTGATGGGGAGTTGGAGGGAGTGTAGCCCACCCCAGCCCAGGGCCCCCAGCTGCAAATTTTGGGAAATGCTTGGGAACTGGGTGAAGGCATCCTTCTTTGCAGGGAGGGTCCCATCCTGTGTCTCTGTAGGGCACCAGCAGATACCGGGGTTCACTTTATTGTGCTTTATTTCACCAGCACCACCGGCCCCGCTCCCTGGGACACAGCAGCTGTAGCCCCCCGCATGAAGCCTTGTCTGGGCACCCCAAGAGCACAGCCCGGCCAGACAAGGAAGGATACAGCCCCTTCTAGAGGAACGTACCCCACTCACCTCCTCCAGGGGGAACCTCCTCCTGGGGAACCCCCAGCGGCAGCAGCCGGAGCCCTTCCCCGCCCGTCCGGGCTCGGGGATCGCCCGGCGCTGCAGGAGCTCCCATGGGCCACCACTGCCTGACCCACGGCAGAGCGGCAGAGGCCCGCCCGGCCGCAGCGGGGAGCAGCCGGAACGGAACGGGGCTGCCCCTGCTTCCCCCGGGGAGAGCGGAGCCCGGACCCGCCCACGGAGGCTCCGACCGAGGGTTTCCCCAGCCCGGTAACACGCTCACGGCCCCTCACCTGCCCGGCCCGGCACGGACCTGAGCACAGACAGACGTGCGGCCGCCGCCGCTGCTCTTCTGGCCTCGTGTAGGCGCCCCGGTACCGGCACCACAGCAGCCACCGCTGCTCCCTGGCCTGAGACCGTTGTAGGGGCGCCTGAGCCTGGCTCTGCCGGTGGCTGCCAGCGGCCGGTCCCCGCCGCCAGACACCCTGAATGAGACCCGGCCACTCCCCAGGGAAGCGGACAGCCCAGGGCCCCGAACCTGCGCCGACCGTAGCCCTCCCTTCCGTGCCGCCCAAAGGGAGAAAACCCACGCAGCCCTCGTTCCGGAGCCGCCTTCTGGGGCCTCTTACACGGTCGGGACGCACACAGCCCTACCGGAGAACCTGACGATCTTCCACGGCAGCCCTGGCTCCCGCATCTTGCGCAGCCCTGGCCGCTGCCCACCAACGCGTGTGCACAGCACCAGCGCCAGCGTTCCCGTGGAAACCCGGCGGGGCGGGAACAAAGCGCAAGAAGGCATTAATTAAGTGTTCAGAGGAAGATCGCATCTTGGGTAGCAGCTGGGAACGCTCAGCCACTTGGGTGATGTTCACTCATTCACACTTAATCTCACCCAGGGAGCAGCCATGTCCCTTCTGAATGCCTGCAGGACTACAAGCAAACTGCCTTTCCCACCAGTTTTCAAGTCCCGCACTTGCTGGCCACAACCCTGGCTCAGCACCAGAAGCTCAAGGATTGCTGAGCTACAGGCACTTCCCGTCAGGACTGGGGAAAGAATGGCCAGATGTTTTCCCTGGGGAATGGTGTATCAGCAGGGCACAAGGCCTGGAGAAAACCATGTGAAGAGGTGTCCCCTGCACTGCACACACACAGCCAGGGCAGGAATCCTCCTCCTGGTGGTCAGAACACCCTGCAGGTGCAGAGGCCCATGCATGAGCGACTGGCAGTTACTGAAAGGATGGTAACGACTTGAGAAAGGGGTTTACTAATGCAAACAGCTTATTAGTGCTCTCACCGTATGACAAGCGTCACTTCAATAGAGAAATACTGTCATTTTATTACCAACTAAGAGTATGGCAATATGATTAAATCAAACCTGACTTTATTATTGAAACATTATCCCAAAGAGTTAAGTTTCTGACTTCTCCAGAGGTTTTACTGAACCGATGGCTGCATCTGGTATCTGTCCAAAACCTAGGTGTTCAGTGTGAAAGTCTGCATTGTTAAATTCATACTGTAGATGCCAAAAAAGCAGCTTAATTCCTTCATAAGGAATGACGCTTAGTCATGCACGAGAGAGAACTGGTGTACTTTGTTCTGGGGAATTTGCTGTCAGATTGGAGATGCGGGGAGTTCAGAACCGGCAAGAGCAGCAATAACTATTCAGCCTGAAGAGAACTAGAAGGAAATCTGACAGACTTCCTTCCACACAGGTTCAGTCAGGCCGACAAGATACAGCTTCCCCTTACAAACCTGGATTCACTTATACCCATAGGTCATCACAGCTACAGCAACACCCGTACTGCAGCTTCTATCCAGGTGCTAGCAATTCCTTTCATGTGCACGTTGTGCCCCTTTCCTCAGTGACAGGAAATCTGGGAATATCCGGAAACTGTTAGTAAACAACTCTGTCTACAGGTACCAAAACCTGCGCCTTCAGAAACCCTGCTGGGGTTTGTGGTCACAGGCGCTCACCCTGGGCACATGCTGGTGTCCATTTGTTCTCTTGTCAGTGTTTGCAGAACACAAACACCGTGCAGACTTGCAAATCAGCGTGCAGACTTGTGCTGCTTTGTGACAAAAGGGAACATGGGGAAATCCACACATCCTTTTAATGGGTGCCCAGGTGGTTAGAAATGTAGTTGTTCAACATCAAATGATGAATAAGATATGATCAAACCTGAATGTTGTAACATGAAGAATATTACAGTGATCAGGCAGTGTTTTAGAAAGACTTATGAACAAGGCAGCATACTAAGGGATTTAAAGATAGGTTGTTTTAATGAAGTGAAATATAAAAATATAGGCTGATCTTCTGCCATTTCTTCTGTTTTGCCTTGCGTTTTGCAGTCCCATACATGAATAGCAGTGTATTTTCATTCTAACACCTATTTGCTCACAGATTTGAATTTCTGAGGATGAAATTTTCTCCTCAATATATAGACAGGTGTTTTGTAGATTTAGCCTCAGTTATGGGCAAAGACAAACTTGCCTACCTCAGCAGTGTTCAGCTACGTAAGAGTTTTCCAGGGGCAGGTAAAAAAATATACACAGTAATAAAAATGAGAAGGATAGCAGAAGGTCTCTGCCAGACCAGTGCCAACCATTATATGTGCCCTAAGGAATGACCCAAACAATGGGATGGGTTCCTAAATACGGCAAAAAACTGTTGAAGAAAAATGTCTTTATCCACATAGTCATTGAGTGACTAAAAAACATGGCCAATTTTATCAAGTTTCACAATGAATAGTAAATGGGAACTGAAAAAACCCAAACATTGCTACCATAAGTGTAAAGGAAAAGAAATACTGTAGGTGGGGATAGTAGTTCTAAGTCATTCCTTTGGTGTCTTACATGTAACTGTCCCAGAAAAAACCCAACAGGACTTCACCGTCAGAAATCTCCCGTTCTGCAGGCTGCCTGTCTCTTCTTGCCTCGGTGGCCACAACCCCTGAGCACTTCTGACAACAAAAAATACCATTTGACGTATTTCACATTTCCACTCCTGTCTGCAGTTGTTCAACCTTGATCCAGTCATTCAGGTGAGTACAGAGGAAAGGGAAAACAAGGCTATGTTTTTTTCCGCCTGCCTGTTGAGACACAGCAGGACTACCGTCTCAGCATGGTCAGAGATGGACTCAATGGCCTTGAAGGTCAAGTGTTCTTTAAAAACAAACCAGTATTTTGATTATGGCTCAGTGACATTTAATATTTTCAGCCAAAAGTAATTACTTTACCAACTGGCTGCTGAAAACAGCGACTGTTGAATTTTCCTCTGGGCATGGCTCTTGAGCCACAGAGGCGATTGTGGGAAAGCGCCATCCAGGTGCCAAGCTCCAGAAGCTACGGTGCAGCCAACAATCAGTCCTACATTTTGCAAAATGTTCCTATGCATGTGGTACATTGTGCATGTTTAGGCCGCCTTATTTGCAAGCTGTTCAGCTGCAACAAAAACTTCAGTGGAGCAGGGAGCAGAGGAGCATGCTTTGGGATAAAAACCAAGCTGTTTCCAGCCTTCACTGCTGTGTGACTAAAGAGGGGGCAAGATATCCCTCGCTATAGTGCTAACTGAAGCAGCATGAGACTTGCTCTGTTACGTTAACATTGTCAAGTTTTGTGCTAATTTAGCCACTACTTGACATTCCAGGCTTAAGAGATTAATGGGCAAACCAGAAATAACATTTCGTCATTGTAGCAGATAGAGTGGGTATGACTGCGTGTCTTTTTCCTTCTTTCTGAAGCCAGGTAACGGGATTAGAAGAGGAAGACAGAAGTGACATGCATCATAGGTAAACAACAGTCATCAATCTCTTCCTGTAGCAGCATTTTAAAAGGTACAGTCACTGTAATAAGCTCTGGGATTCCCCATAATCAGCTAGAACTTCAAATTTCCCTTTCTGAATATTTTAATCAGCATAGAAGAAAGGAACTATGTGATAGACTACTGCACCTAAGAATGTCTCTCTTAGAAAAGATAAATGAAAGTGAAAACATACCCAGTGAACCATCTAACACTTGAAAATTATTTTCTAAAATTTAGTTTTCATAGTAAGCACACCAAGTCCTTAACTTGCAAAACAGTTTTATTTCACACTTATACAAAATTAATAGACATTTGAAAACACTTACAGTATTATAGGTTACATATACTACCACTGAATGTGTTAACAGGGGACTTCACAAGTCTCTTGAGTTTTCTAGAGTCCTGCTCAACCCATGTTCTCCCCCAGGTTTATGCCTACTTCTGTAGAGGTTAGAGATGGTCTATTTGGAGTTGTTCCGAGTACAAAACTCGGAAGACTGAAACAGAATATGCCAGGTCCGCATCTGCACACTAAGAAGATACAGAAATGAATGAACTTCCCCTTTCCACTCCTGAAACTAATTCTCCCCCTTCTGGGCCCTTACAGCTGATGAGAGCTGAATCAGCTGTAACGAGGAGAGAATCCAGGAGTTGGCTCTTCCTCTCTTCTACAAACCTTCTTAGTGCTGTCAAGCAGCAAAGGCTGTCTTAAGAAGAGGGATCTTTACAGATACTAGCAAAATACCATTCTTTCCCTTCTCTTCCCATTAAACCCTCCTGACATTTGGTTACCTACTTGTCACTTCACTGTGAAAAGTAAACTCTCCTTCAGGCACCTTATTAGAGAGGCATGATTTAGGGTTATACCATTTCGTTGCAGTTTTGAAGCTGATAGTCTAACTGGGACCCAAGGATAAACCCTCCTGCAGAACCACATAATGGGATGTTGTGGTGTGTGTTACTGCTCTGTCACTATAATATAGAAGGAAATGTGGCTCTCCACTAAGTCCTAGACTGACAGTATATGCAAGAAATAGTCAAGAAAATGAATACAAAATCCCCCAAAACCAAACCTATGATGTCTGAAATGAATTTGGATTGCAAGGATATATTCAGTGTTCCACAGATGTCCAAAGTGAGCTGTTTTCTTGCTTCAGATGTGAGTCCTCCCTGCAACTTGACTGTAAACAGCCAAAGTCAAAGTTTACCCTACCGCAACATAGAACTGAACTTTTCAGGTACCTAAAACCCTGGTGTAACAGCAGTTTACTGAACAAACTGCTGATTTGTTATACAATAAACTTTGATAATCCAAGCAGGTTACATTCAAATAAACCAGAAGAACATCTACACAACTCCAAATGAAGAACCAGATCTGGTTGTCTACAGTTGCTTCCCATTAGGTTCAAAACGAACTTGCCATTGGAAAACAGTGTTTCATACAGAAATAGACAGATACACAGGTGGTTTTAGAGTCTTTCGTGGAAATAGAGAAAAGGAGACAAATATCAAAAGATAACCCAAAACCCTTAAAAGGAATATAAAAACTGTGCTTCCACCTTCACTCTGTAGCCTTTATAAAGTCAAAAGTGGCCTTTCCCAGCAGCAGTGGGAATCTCCACATCAAGTAAAATGTCTTTTAGTTAAATAGTTGAAATACAGCGTTCTTTATCTAAAATGGCAATCAGTGAAATTGCCGAGGAGGGGAGGAGAAGGGACCCTGCCTTGCAGGTTCAGTTCATCCTTCCTTTTCACTTCTGCAGTATCTCATTTTAACAGTTCTGGGTACTGAAGCCCCCTTTCCCCAGTTAACTTTGCTAAATGAACCAAAAATCTGTCCTTTCAGACTTTCTTTACATGGCAGACAATATGCAGGAGGCACAAGCCCAGTTTTTAAGTCTTTTCTAGGTTATCTTTTGAAGCAGCTGTACAACAAAGCAATATAATATAAGCAAAGCAAATTAATATAAGCTAGTTTTCTTCATAATTCTCAAAAATTCTTGCTCACTCACTTCTCCATCTCCATCCCGATCAGCTTCATCAATCATTTCCTATAAAACACATTGTACGTTTGATCAGGCACTGGCCTCTAAACACAAGATCTCCCATTCGCTAAAACATCAAATCAGAAGCACTTCCTGTGGAAACATAACTATGTATTTGATTGCTCTTCAGTTCCCCAACCTCTCAGCCCTTTTTGTTTAGGCATGAATTTCCACCCAATCCTTAGGTGCAACAGCATTGATCGGCGCCTGTTAGAAAAGCTCTGGCAAATCAGAACTTACCTGAAGTTCTTCATCTGTTAAATTTTCTCCCAGCTCCTTGGCAACCCTTTTCAAGTTTTTGAATGAAATCTTTCCTGTCCCGTCATCATCAAATAATCTGAAAGCTTTCAAGATTTCTTCTTTTGAATCCTTTTCACTCTAAAACAAGAGTAAAACATAATTAATTAGAAAACACCTGCCACAGATACTCCTTGTCAGGTTTTTTTATGCCATCACAAGAATTTCTATTAAGAATTCCTACCATTTTTTGTGTCATCATAGCCAAAAAGTCTTCAAAGTCAATGGTGCCACTTCCCTCTTTGTCAATATCTGCTATCATTTTCTTAATTTCTTCCTTCTTTGGCTCAAAGCCCAAAGCACGCATCGCAACCTGTGCCAAAAAGCAATTCTGTTAGGAGGCCACCAGAACTATAGTGTAAGCAGCTGCGCTAAAGTTTGTTTAATTTCCTTGTCCAAAACTGTAATAACTCGCTGCAGTGAAAACATCTTGATATCTCTTACCGGCTTGTTTTATCTTTCCAGTCATAGTGTAGATTTGATATTTTTAAGACTCAGATATATTTTCTCTTTAGATCCATGTGGAACATGGATATATTTCTGAAATAAAGAGAAACCTTTTGTGGCTGAATTGGGTAAAGGTTCCATTCTACATAGTTCATAAAGGAACTGGGTTATCAAAATGGGATATTTTAAATTGATTTGGGAAAACAAAAACATAGCATTAAATGGTTGATGCTAAAATATTTCAGTCAATTTTAAGAACTATATTTTAACATGCATCATCTGCATTCAGAGAACATGCTCACTTTAACTGACATAATCCATAGGCTTAGTAACCACGCTTCGAGGTTATATATGCAGAAATTGAGGCAGTATGTGTGTACATGAGAAATCAAGGCCAAGGAGATAATCAAGATAACAGAGTCACACTTTAAAAAAGTTCATACACAGAAATACAGGGAGGGAACTAAGAGTAATCTTCCCCCTTGTACTACTGTACACTAACTGAATTGCTACTGAAATGCAACTCAGGTCTCTGTTTTGGGTTTTTTGTTTGTTTTGTTGGGGTTTTTTTTATTAAAAACCAGGTAATTTTTGGATTATGCATATGGAAATATGGTTTTCTCTTTCCTGAATGTGTGCAAAATCTGAGATAAGAAAAAATGTGATATTCTGACATTCACTCAGAAACAAAAGTCCGCTTCCCAGAAACAATGATCTTAGCCAGTCATGAAATGTGAACTGGAATGTGTACTGTGTATACCTAAACAGAGGAGCCGCTTTGTTTCACTAATGCTCAGCTACTCAAAACTATCCATGTATTGGAGAAGCCTGTCAGCTCTGGAGTATTACGTACAGAGATTTCTTGGGTTAACTGTACAGTAGACCCCCAAATTCATTTGTGAGAGCAAGCCATTACCCTTTTTTGTACTCCCAAACTAATTTAAAATAGTTAGGGCTGGACAAATAGGAAAAGCAGCTACAATTTTGAGATCAAAGGTATTTCCATCCACGGAAAAAAGTTTGAAAACCTTCAGTTCTTTTACGTCGATGCTTCCAGATCCATCAGTATCAAACAAATCAAAAGCTTCTCTGATCTCCTGCTTTTGCTCTTCTGTAAGTTCAGGTTTCAAGCCACTTTTCTTCCGCTGGGCTGTACTTAAGCCAGGTTTTCTATAGTTGGATGCCTTCAGAAAGTGAGGGAGAAAAGAAGATAAGAAATAGTCCACTCTGGGGAAAATTCAGAACACAACTAAATTATAAATAACAGTAAAGCTGTAGCAGACGTGAGAGACTTTTTTTTGCTGCAAATGGTAGACACTAGGTCTCTATGCTCATTTTCTTCAGTTATTCTAGAAGAAAACAAGCTGAAGACTTTATTCCTGGGGAATACACATTTGGACTTCATGTTTTCTATTTTAAACACAAAGATCCTCAACTAAAGGAGTAACGTCAGAAAATCAGGCAGGCAGTCTGAAAATGAACACTGCACTGAGGTAACTAAGACCCTCTACACATCCTGGCGGTTGCTTGGATGTGTCAGGTGTGGTTTCATCTAAAAAACATGAATAAATCATCCCCACAGGTAAAAAAGATGGTTGTATAGGGTCTTGATTATAAATGGGACTCAAAGTCAGCCACTCCTAAAAGCCAGCACAGAAATGGGATGTCTGAAAGCATCTGCTCTGTTGGAGCAAAGTTTAAAGGGGAGCTGGTAGCTCCAGACGGCCCATCCACCAAATACCTGTGGTGCTAGGGAACAACACGCAGTGGTAGCAGCGAGATCAACACAAAATCTGTCCCAGAAGGAGAGCTAATCTGCTTGTGCTGAGCTGGTGCGTTATTATTCAGGACAGTTCTGAGACCTTCCTCCTTCTGGTGTAAGATAGTGCAGTACAAAGTGGTTCCCTCACCTACTTGCCTAGAAAGTGGTAAAGACATTTTCCTTGAGTATGCGTTTTTTTATAAACCAGCAGCAGACAGATTTTAACCCTTCAGTCTTGAATCTGCGGATTGATGGAAGGAAGGGCAGTCCCTCCCATCCCCAACTTTAACTGGTTACAGGCTTTATAAAAGTAAATAAAACAAACACCAAGAAAGGAATTTGTTTTCTAGCTACTGCTGAGTAGCTCTAAGCTAGCTCTTACCTTTGCTGAATTGTTACCATTTTTGGGCTGGGCTCTCTCTTAAATTCCCAATGGGTAACACAGAAGATTCCATTTTGCTGTATTTGGAAATGAAACTTTATTTTTTAACGTGATTTGTCCCTCCTAGGTTGGATTGCAAACCCATTTGTCTGGCACACCTCTGATATTTCCCTGTTATTAAACACAGGCATCAGATTTTTATTCTTTATATTTCACTCTGAGAGAAACCCACGTGAGACAATTGTCTGACTATAAAGAAATAAAAAAAATAATAAAAATGCTAACACACTACCTGAACCTTTTTTCTTGCATTCTATGTATACAACTATATTCTAGTGAAAACATTGAAAATCCTGAGGGGTAGCATGTGCACTGCTTCCCGTTCCGTTTATTTCAAAACCGGGTTGTGCAACCCCATTTTACATCTCGTCTTCTCACCTGGCCAATGCCATTTAAATACAGGGGACCGAATGAAGTGGAGGGGGTCAGTAAGTGGTGCTGAGATTAACCTGGCATCTTTCCCCCGCATTACCCCACACTCTGAGAGCAGGTGACATATTTTGCGATTCTTGGTGTTTTATCAGGGGTCTCTTTCGTACTGCCAAGATGAGGGGCGGGAAATCGGGCTCTTTCCTGTTGCCTTCCGCGTTGTGCCAGGAAACCAAGCAACACAGGCGGCCTTGGCAAGCCGCGCGGTCCCCATGCCACCTCCCCACAGCCCTTCCAGCTCAACTCGGGCTGCCCGCCCGCAGCCGGGGACCGCGGGAGGACTCCGAGGCCCGGGACGGGATGGGACGGGACGGGACGAGCCGAGCCTCGGCGGTGGGGAGCACAGAGGGAGGGCACCGAGGGGCTTAGCCGGAAACTTGCGCCAGCCATTCCGCGGGGAAAGGGAGCCCGCGGGGAAGGGGAAGGGCGCTCACCATCGGGCCGCGGCTGCAGAAAAGCCGCTCCGGGTCGGGTCGGGTCGGGTCGGGGTCGAGTCCGGGTCCGGTCGGCCCCACCGCTCCTAACGGCCCAGCCCGCCTCGCGGAGACGAGCGGACGCACTCAGCCACACGCAACCAACTTGAGCCGTCCAATGAACGAGCCGGGCGTACCAGAGAACCCGCCCCCTTCCCTAGCCTGGGCCAATGGCACCCGGCGGGCTCGTGATGTCAGCGAGAGCGCGGGGATTGCTCCGCCCACTGCTTGTGGAAAGAAGCGGCGGCGGCGGCGGCGTCCTGGCAACGGAGCGTCGCGCGGCGTGTTCGGCGGCGGTTGGCGGTGCGCGCGGCCAGCCCAGTTCGCCTCAGCCAGGCCGCGGGGAGCAGGGGGAAAACGCAGCCGAATCGGTGAGAAACGAGACCGGCTTGCTGTGGGGCGGGCGAGGGGCCGGTCCCGGGCCTAGACTGAGGCCTCTAGCCGGGAGGAAACTGGCGGCCCGCCACCGGGCCCGAGCAGCGCAGCTCCGGGGCGCCTGCTGAGCGGCCCCGGCTTCCCGCCTGTGTGCTGGCTGCTTTCCGCTTCCAGGCTGCGAGTGTTGCGGGGCTGGCCCGTCATGGACATTCGGGTTCGGCTGCACTAAGCTAGGAAGCTCTTTATCTTCCTACATTAGTAGTAAGTCTTAGCTCTGAGGTAGACCAGGTAAGTTGTGACACTTACCTGAACACTTGGTGGTTTATTTGCAATGAAATAAAACCCATTTTTTCCTGTAAGTGCATGCCCTGCCTTCACCTGGTTTTGTAGCCAAGCCCTGGGTTCACTTGGTTCATGTTCGTGGATCTGCAGGAGTACGGGCTGGTGTCCAAAATGAAGCTACAGTTTTAAAGTCTGAGTTTAAGCTGGAAGTAAGAGGCACATTTTTAAACTTAAATTTCAGAGAGAATTTTAGCAAAGCATTTATAGTTGGCTGTGTTGAGGTTTGATGGAAGAGCATTGACTTGACAGAAGGTGCTGCACTAACTCTAATTAATCTGTCTCATAACTGGTCTTGGTTTCACAGTCATTGAAATAAAAATGCCATTCTAATAAGGCAATGGCTTATACTGTTGAGCTGAACCCTTGCTTTGGGACTGGCTGCGGAGTAAGAAGTTCACGGTACTGGAAAATGGAAACCCCTTTCCCAGCAGTCCTTCCATAGTTGTCTCCCATCCAAACAGCAGCATGGTCTTCTGCCCAGAGCTACGTACCAAGGACCTAGGTACTGTCAGAGCATTAAGTGGCCTTGCAGTGTTGTTATTTTGGCTCTTTCCTGGTTTTTATCAAAAGAATCACAAATTGGTTATTTGTTATTTATATCAAAATAAGAGCAGGTTGAGAAGTGACCAAGAACTGCTTGAATTTAAAAACAGTGATCTTGGAGAAAAAAACAAAACACAACAAACCACCAAACAAAAAAACCCAAAATTACTGTCTTAGTAAATCCTTAAGGGAAATCAAATGGAATGATGAGGTTTTGGGAGAGTGGAGGAAATACGTTTCACATTGGATTGCATGATCCAATGAATATTATTTAATCAGTTCAATTATTTGTTTGTTTGTTTGTTTTGGCAAAACAAGCTGCCATGATAAGGATTCCAATTAAGAGCCCTTTATTATTATTGTTATTATTACTAGAAGTACTGCTATGGATACATAGCAAAACTAGATTACTGTCATAAGACATTGCCAAGAACAATTTCCAGATAAAACACTTAAGCAGGTTGGTTGGAGGTTTTCAGATGTGCATTCCCAGTGCAGTTTTAAAGTTAAAAGTACCTGCTTATCTAAAAGTCCTTAAATTGTTGATTACAGCTAACTATAGATTAAAATAATTTCTTGGTTAAGGATTCTTTTGGTGCTTCAAGATGTATCTGGTAACTGAAGGGAAATTCTGTTGTCAGTTTGGCATAGACTGGAACTTCAGGACTGTCAGCATAAAAAGTCTATTTCTGACTGCCTGCTCTGCATTTTTAAATTCACGCTTCATTTTCATTTGAGATAATATTCAGATATACTTTCACCAAGTGGGACAGAATTTTGTGTTTGGAATAGGGAGATGAAATAAAAGATTTGAATGTGAGCATAAAAGGTGTATGGCTAAGCTTCTTGATTCTTGGTGTGTATACTTTTACATTCAAAAAAAGAAAAAAAGGAAGCTTTAGTTTAATCCATATGGTCTGCCACAGGACTGTGGTGTGGAAAGGATTTCAAGGGAAAGAAGGTTTATTCTTGGCATGTTAAAACTGAGTAGTAGATCAAAACCTCAAAGCTTTGGTAGTTTGTTTTGTGAGGTATGAAGAAGTGGCATTTCTTTTCATGCACATTTAATGAAGTGTTGATTCATGCTAAATGGAATAAGTGGAATTGGAACAAAATAAGCTTGATTATGCTTTTACAGATTTGAAGGTTAAAGTCAGTGGCATAACTGTTGTTATGATGGATCTGTACAGAGCACTTTTGTTTTGCACATAATTGTCCATTCTGCTGTAATGAATTTTTGCCCTAAATAAGCCAAATAACTGAAATTTCAGATAGCAGGTCAGGAGAGAAATGGTAGTTCTACACAATCTGTACTGTATCATGTTTAAGAAACCACCAGAATTAACAGCACTTCACTATCTGCCAGCAACAAAAAATTCCCTGGTATTTTAGTAATGCACCATTTCAGCAACTATGTGCATCGACATCTCCTAAGCAGCACACAGGATAAAGAACTGTTTAAGAGAGTGTCACAGGAGTGCTGCGTTCAGTGTTAAACTGTTAATTTAATTTTTTGGTGATATATGCTCTGGAGTGCTGCAAGGATGGGGCAATAAGTTTGTGTTCTGTTCACAGATCCTGCCTGCTGCCCATGGCTTTCAGGGATGTGAATGCAAGGCGACACATTGGACTTCAGCAACTCTCTTCCTTAGCCTTAGCTGGAAGAACATTACTGGGGCCAGTGAAATCATGTAAATTCATTGTGGATGAAAGCACCAACCAAAGCACATTGATTTGTTCTGCTGTTAGACTGATTGAAAGTCTGGACTTAACTAGTGCTGCCGGACAGCTTCTTAATGAAACCATTCAGGCACAAAACAAGGAGTTTAAGACTGGGATGAGTACCCTTTTGTTTCTTGTTGGTGCGTGGAGCAATGCTATAATGGAATGCCTCCAGCAGAATGTTCCGGTTTCAGCAATAGTATCTGTCATGTCCGAGGGGTTGAACTCTTGCTGTGAGAGAGTCCAGTGTCTTCAAATATCAATACATGATGTAAATAAAGAGCTCTGTTCTAGCAGTGTTAGGCCAAACACTTTTAAAAGCAAAACTTGCCAAATTGGATGTGACAGTCTTCCAAATCCCCAGCTTTTCCTGTATTTTCAGAAAGATATTTCTGTACCAGAAGTAATTCCAATAAATTCTTGTTCCCATCAGGATGATGATTGTAATTTTAAAAAGCACCTGGTTTCGCCTTTGGCTGGCTTTGGTTCAGTAGCTTCTCTTGTCAAACCCGTGGGTGACAAAAGTACATCTGTGATTTCTAGAAGTGGTGTTACCACATCCAGCTGTAACAAACAAAAGCTAACCCATAGCAGGTACTTCAGCACTCTAGGAAAAAGCTATTTTTCAAGTCAGCAAGGTAATTTTCAGGGATACCTTCTGGGAACATCAGCAGATTCATGTGAATGTTGTGGTTTAGGACACCTGGCAATGGCTCTGAGCCATGGAAATGAGACTAGCATGAAACTGCTACAAAGCATTGTTACGTATCAGCAAGAGAGAGCAGAACACAGTGGCTCTTCCCAGTTTAATGTTGCAGAAATTGTGACATGCTGCTTACTGGGCCTGCCTGAAAGCTATTCTTGTGCCTCCCCAGGCTTCGTCACATTGGTATCACCAGAACAAGTCACAGTCGTCGAATACTTTGAAGACAAACTCCTTCGGATTCTGCTAATAGATGGTGACCTAACTGAGCGATATCGTCACTTAGGTTTTAACAGATCATGTAATGTGAGGACCATAGTGGAGCATCCTAGGCTGCAGGAAGAAGACCTGTGGCTAAGCAGAATGTTAGATAATCTGATAAACTTTGAAGTAAACCTGGTTTTGGTCAAAGGAAATGTGTGTGAAAACTTAATGGAAAGATGCATAGCAAATAGTATATTGTTAATTAGTTCTGTGACTTGGAATGTGTTGTGTTCCTTTGGGGAGGTCACCGGCGCCCAGCCAGTGACATACCTCACCCAGCTGAACGCTTCTTTTGTGGGAAGTGGGGCCCAAGTGGAATTGTGGAAGGCCTGTGATGGGCGTGCAATGGATCTGGGTGAACTTGTACCAGTCAGAGTAAAAGCACGAGGAATTCCTCTGCTCACAGCCGTGCTTACCACTACTATAGCTTCAAAGATGCAGCTCATTGAAGACCAGTTCTGGACTTTAGTGTATCGACTCCATCATGCTTTAAATGACAAGAAGGTTTTTCTTGGCGGTGGTGCAGTGGAGCTCTTGTGCCTCAGTCACATTCAGATGCTTGCCGAACAGCCTTTACAGCCAGCAAATCAAAATGCTGTGAAAGAGTTTCACAATCCTTGGCTGGCAGCATCTGCAACTGAGTATAAATCAGTTGTGCTCCAAGCATTAGCAAGTGGCTGGAAGCAGTATCTTTTGGTGGTTATGTGTAACACCACTGCTGCATCGGAGTTGGAAGCGTGCACCTCAGTCGATCATCACCTCAGAAAAGCAGCTGACTGTGGCTCTCCTTCAGCATATATATTGAAAGAGTTTAGAAGAGGTGATCTGCTCAGGGATGGTGCTGGTCCCTTTGCTGGCCACAGGGAGGGTTTAAAGGTTTATGATAATGTTACAGCCAAGACAGAGGCATGGCGGAGAGCTCTAGATTTGGTGCTACTAGTGCTTCAAACAGATGCTGAAATTATCACAGGTCCCAGAAAGAATCAGCTATTGAACTCGCATGCCTCAAGTGAATATATGTTTTTATAGGACTTGTAGGCTTCATTTATAAGTCTGTGAGTCAGAGGAAGAAGTCCAGGAGCAACCTACACTTCTTCATAGTTTATAAAGCAAACATTTAGATGTGATTATGACTTCAGAGTCTAACAGCAGAAATCAGAAGATGCAACAGTCACAAAGTAGATAAAATTTCTCATTTCTAGAAACGGGAGTTAAAAACCAAACAGAAACCACTTGTGGGTTTCCCTCTAACCCCAGCCGTGCATTTCTAGCCAATAATACTGTCTGTGGATAGACTCATCCAGTCAAACTGACGAATCTTATTTAGCAGAGCAGATGTGCAGTTCTTATTTTCATTATAATGAGGAGTGCTAGGTAGGTGGACATGTTGAGTCCAGTTGGAGAAAAGGTTGATACTTTGGGTATGCTTATGTTCTGAACATGCGCTGTCTGTATAAGGTGTCTGGATTTGTGTTCTGTAAATTACTCTTTTTTTAATGTCTTTTAATGTCTTCTAAAGAAGAGTAGGAACGTAACATTGGCATACTTGTGTTAAATGAGAGTATATATAATGTAATTAATTTTTAATTAATATCTTGCTCTATTTCTGTACAATGCAAATATAAGAGTTAAAACTTGCAATAATTTATGAGGGCTACATTTTATGCTGAAAGATTGTATTAATAGATTCTATTTTTGCACATTTATATGGGCCTTATATCTCCTATTTCAAATATATACCCTTTGAAATTTCCCTCATTTTGACATGAATTTAGGCAGAATCCTCCCCTTTGGTGCTCCAGACTGGATGTATCTCTACACAAAGTTTTCTTTTACGTTGCAAGTTGGATTTTTAGATTATTCCTTTTGGGCTCTCTCAGTTATCCTTGCAAAGAGGAAAATGTTATATGTTTTAGCTGTTAGCTAAAAACTGGAAACAAATCTATCATGATGATTGAGGCAAGGCATTTTTACTGTCTTTTGGCACTTGAAATTTGAAAGCAGAGGCATGGACAACTGGCACTTTGTTGCAAGAAAGGAGTGTAACTATGGAGATACTTTTTTTCTGAATTTGGCATTCTGAACAACTAAGTGAAATGTCTTACCAGTGTCGTGAAAACAGACTGGGAAAAGAATGAAAATGGTGATGCTAAAGCAGATTCTTGCTTTTAGGAACTTTTTCATTAAAATGCTAATGTCTGGAAGTATTAGGGTTAAGCACTTACTGGTTGCAATTGCTGGTGCTGATGGCAGTCCTTCTGTGGTGAACGCTAAGAATTGGGGTAGGCTAAAGAGTGTTTTCTGAGGTGTGATTCAATGGAAAGGCAGACAGAACTTATTTTCCTTGTGGTATCTCCCCACTGCAGAAGACATCTCGGAGAAGAGCCATCAGCTGCCTCAAACCGCTGTGGCCGCAGGCAGTTCCCCAGTTGACCTCTACCAAGCTTTAACACAGTCCTCTGGCTTTGTGCCCTGTTGGAGTTGCTCTTTTCTCCTGGGAAGGGTTAGGGTTAGGATTCCCTGCAGAGGTGGGATAGGCTAATGAGGTTCTGAATTAACCTTAGGTACGAGATGAAATTGGGATCCTTAGAAACAGCTTTTGAGTGCTGAACTGACCAGAAGCCCTAACTTCATTTTTATAAAGAAAAGAATCCATCTAAATGCATTTTATCCCAGAGCTTTCTCCTACACTAGTCTCAAATTCAGATCTTTCACGGAACTGTTTACCCAAGTGGATCACACTAGGTGAATAATTGATATAATCTGTATGTCAGGAAAAGAAAGATACAGATAATGAAATTCATCCTCAAATATGGTTTAGGTACATATAGGTATATATGTCTGTGTGTATATTAAAGTAGTGTTATACAATGTTTTTTCAAAAGATTCAAAGTTCTCATTGCTCAATTACATATTTTTATTTTTTATATATTTGCATTCAACTCTCAGCTGGAAGGCTCTTAAGGAGCTTAAGGAGGCATGTTAATAGCAGTTGCCTTTTAGAAATAGGGGAGAAAAGCTTTTTCATGTGTAGATAGTTATGCTCCTAGTATTTAGTCATCTCTGACCTGAAACCGTAAATATTTTGGTTTTCTAAAAAACTCCGGAATTCAGTGGCTTTTGGCAAAATCTCATCAGTACTATAGGGGTTTATAATTTTATTTTGAAACAGTAGTTCCTAGCAGCATAGGGATCTAACGGTATTAAAGTTTTGATCAGTTGGTAATTGATGTTTAACTGCTTGGCCACACTCTTCGTGTACTAAGATATGAGAGAGAAAGAGTTTGGTAGGTCAAAAGAGGCAAAAGGAGTTAGTGGCTGTTAGGTGAGAAGGAAATGGAAGCACAGCGCAAATAAATATAAACAAACTCTGCTGCTCTGCAAGTGTTTGCAGATCATCTTTGGCTTTATACTGTTTTTCTTGAACCTCCTGTACTGAGCATTGCATAACCCCTGTTGCCAAGAAAAGATCCAGTTGCGCTTTATTTGAATAATAGAGTTAAGTGGATTATGGAAAAACTGCATACATGAATTGTGTTGAGGTGGTCCAAACAGCTATTTATAGGGCACTTAGATGCCGAGAACTGACACACCAAATGTTGAGAAAATCCAAAATGATGTAATTTTTCCAATCGGGCTTTTAAAAAGCACATAATGAGATATTTAAGTATTGTGATGCAGAGGTTTTCTAAAAAGCTGTGAAGCATTATATTTTGGTTACTTAACACTTGCTTTTCTACAGGCCAGTGAAATGGAAAATTGTATAAACTAGCTAGATATGGTATCCTGCATTACTTAAAATTATTTGTTTGATATACCTAGAAATTTAACATGCATGCTGTCCTCAAGGCATCTTCCTTCTGCAACGTGAAATACAATATACACGTGTGGCTGCCTCCACTTCAAAGCTCTTGAACCTCTTTGCAACACAGAATGGAGGTCCTGTGCATGTGTGCCCTGGCTCTTAGCACAGGGAGTGATTTCAGCTTCTCCCAGGCAGAGGCTCCTCCTAGGGTACACAAAGGCTGTTTGTGTAGAGTATGATGTGATGCAAGAGCTAAGCTTTTATATTTGATGTGCCTGGGAAATTGGGAAATGGCAGAGATTTTAGGGAAGGGATTGTCCCAAGGAGCATCTCACTCCCTACTGAAACCCTGTCCTAGTCAGGAGCCTCATTTCTCCCTTCCAGCCCAGTATCATCATTCCCAGCTCACTCCTCCTTCTATTTAGGGCTGATGCCATTTTATTTAACATTTATAAGGCCAACCTTTTAGGTGTCTCTGCTCCTTCATGATTTCCTGAAATGTAATAGAGGTCATAGCAACAAGAGCCTTGTCCCAAGGTGGGCCAGCCTAGAGGGCACAGCCTGCTTGCAAATTCTGGTCCAGTAAGGACTGATAACTGCAAGGACTGATTGAAGCAGATTATTTGGGATGCTCTTCTGGGCTGCTCTATCTCCACTTCCATTTATCCTGGGAAAGATTCAAGTATGGGGAGCAAAGTGGCTTTTTTTTTTTTTGATGATTCAACATTTCAAAAATCTACCTGCTGTCCTGTGCTCCTCATTTGGGGCAATAACATGGTTTGCTTTTTAGCTTAGAAACATCACCTGTGAGCATGTTCCTTTTTCACATGTTGGGGTCTAAGTTAGTGAGACTAGAAATTACCTTTTGCCCTGTTATTTCAGGAAACTGGTGCAAACTTGCACAAAAATACTTTTTGAAAAATGCAATGTAAAATGACACTAACAGCTATACATTACATCTTTTATACATCTTCTATACTCTCCAAGCACTCCTAGCACCTGTAAAATGTCACTGGGTGGAGTTAGTAGTAGTATCTAATTGAGTAAGAAACAAGTTTACTCTGGTGTCCATGTATGGAAGCTTCCTAACCTCTTGATTTCCTTTTGAACTTCTTGATTTATTCCTGCCAGTGTTTGTTTTAGAACAAAAGTTCTCAGCATGTGTCTTGCCCAGTGACATTAGGAAGTTTCCTTGTCTGAGGCTTTCTGCAAGTGGATCACAGTAACTGGGGATCTTGCATTTTTTCCTTTTTGAAGGGACCAGGGTGTGACTAGGTGCTCAAGATTGTGCCACAGTGATACGTTTGCTCTGTCCCTTGCACAACTTCTTTGTGTTAATTTTTTCCTTGGGAGTCTAGTTAAACTTTTTAGCTGTTGGTAACTTCCAGAATGTGATGATGCGTACTGCTGTTACTACAGCTTTTACCTTAAACTCACTTTTAAAAGTATTAACTTGCTGATAGCACTTTGAAGCAGAGAGAGCATATTCCAGTTTTATTCTCTTCCCATAGATCAGTAATCCTTTTGAGATCACTTCCACACCAGTGCAGTTAGAGCATAGTTTGTGTGACACAAATGTGGAAAAATCAAAAAATCACAGGCTAAATTCTGCTACTCGCCACCAGCGTTGCTGCATTAATTAACAATTTACCTCAAAACTGCAGGACATAGACCCTTTTCTTTCAAGATGTGTGTTAACCAAGTATGACTAGATCTGCATCCTTAAAGGACTTTTTCTTTGTAGATCACATTGCTCCAAGAACAATGTCCACAGGGATGATTTCAGCACAGTTGAAGGGAGAGAGAACAGCTCAAGTATGTGCACAAACTAGAGACTGGTTTGATCCTGAATGGTGGAAGGAAGAAAAAACCGCACTATTCCATCTATTTTGGCTTCCTATCTGTTTATTACATTAGTAATATCCATTTCTTTAGACTTTTGAAAAACACCCATCTTCCCATTTTGAAAGAGCAGTTAGCATTTATGGCTGTCCGGGTGTTGTAAATGAATTTTACAAATTCTATACTGTGTATTTTGCAGTGCCTAGTAGAGCTGAGACTGTGTCATGGGCATTCCAGTAAGCCTTGAGAACATAACCTGAGCTGGAACCTTCTGCAAGTCCTTACAAATGGTTGCAATACTTGCAGATGCAGCAGGGACTGATCAGGCACAGATGGTGAAAGCTCGTGGGAAGGACGGGAAACTAAGAAACCAAGGCCTGTATTTGGTTTTCCCTGACTAGCAGAGATTCAAAACAAAAGTAAAAATCTGTTTAAATGGAAAGGAATTCTTTCCTTGGGGACCAAGTGCTACTCCAAACAACAGGATTTTCAAAAAATTATTACAAGAGTATAAGAGTTAGCATTCAGTTTTTATTTAGAAGTAATGGGAAGATTGGTCCCTGCCTGTCTTTTATTTTAGCTCAAATAAGTAGATTGGGGTTTAGTGCTATTCACAACTTTTGTCTGCTGTGTTATGAGACCAAATATTTAACTAGTGTTGCAGATTTGGAGAGATGACTAAAAATAACACAGTTGGTGAACTTATTTATTTCTGAGGTGTAATCTGAGTCAGTGCTTTCACTGACTAAAGTTAAAAACAAAACAAAAGCAAATAAGAGGAACCCCCCATTTGTTAGCACTGGAGAGCCAAAATAACTCCATAGGAGTTGTATAAAATAGATTTTATTTATATATCTACATAGATGTACACATTCTCGAGCAGAACAGACAAAGTTTCTCAGTTAGCAACATTAACCTGTAGTCTAGTCATACAATCCTGAACTAGGGCAGTTAATCTATTCACCTCTTGTTATGCCAAAGAAAATGATTATAATACCTCCTTTTTCAGGATAACTATCTATTACCAGTAAATCCTCATTTTGTCCAAGAGCAGCGTTGTACAAAAAGAACCACTCCAGTAAACTGAAAAGAATTATGTCTTGTTTGGGGTATTAATTCCTGTATTTCATTTGCTGTTCCCTGTGTTTGCAGTCCTGTCTGTGGGTTGCAGCTCAAAGATACACATATACCACGCACGTACTAATTTAGGGGAAGCAGTCATGAATGCTGTATATATACGTGTGTATAATTCCATATCAGTATAATGTCTTTGATTCCTTAGTGATGAAAATTAGACTAATACACCTGCAGAAGTATGGATATGTTGATTAGATCAGTTTAATTAACTGACAAATTCCTCCTAATATATCATTATTTAAATTCCCTGAATATGCCTTGCTCAAGGTAAGGGGCAGTCAGTGTTCAGTCCCTCACTTCTCACTGCCCTTCATCTCTTTAGTTTATGTAAGCACTGTTTAAATACCCATCCAAAGCACATCATTCAAGTTCTTCTGGTTCAAGGATACTTGTTTTCTGGAGCCATTTAGCTGTGACAGAATGCTGATGGCTGCCAGAAGCCAGGAAACTCAGATGTAATTTGCAGTAAGAGAGCTTTACTGGAAAAGAAGCCCAAATCCTTCTTTGTTTATCTGAAGTACCAGGCAGTTAACTTAAAAATGTTTTTATGCATGACCCTGGCTGTGCAATTATTCTAGCTTCTATTTTCGAAGTATTTGGCATCTCAGAGCAGTGCTGTAAATAAGCTCAACAGAATTGCCGTATGTAAGATCAGTAATTACTATACATGGGGTTTCTGTGGCTAATAGAGGAAAGGCTCTCAAATCTCAGCTCCAGCGATGAATACTTGGGACTGTTTCCCAAGTGAGCTTGAGGAGGACCTCCAGCCTTCCACATTCCTCTCACAACCTCTGATAAAGCCAGTGAAACTGTGGAAGAAGAGAGGAATTTCAAAGCCAGGATAAGCTGAAGGAAATTACTTAAAATTCCAGTGTCTCTTACTTGTTAAGTCTGATCATTAAACAGACTTATTACTAAACTGTTGAAGAAAGATTTTCCAAAATACAGGGGCTAATTTAAAATTTGTTAAGTCTGATCATTAAACAGACATATCACTAAACTGTTGAAGAAAGATTTTCCAAAATACAGGGGCTAATTTAAAAGTGCATGACTTCTGTCTGTGCCAAGAGGTGCTGTTTTAATTAACTGTCTTCGCTTACCTGTAAAATAGAATTTTAGACTGCCCTACAACATGATACTTGGAATTTAACACATAACTATGATGTGAAGAGGCATTATGCAAACAGGATGTTCCATATCCTGTCCTCCCTCAAATGATCATGTCCATCTCTCAGCTAACAAGTTAAAATGGGATTTGTTTTGAATTGGGTTTCTTTTAAAAGGCCAGTCAAGCAGTTTTCTTTCTGTTTTATGTGTTGCTATGAGTTGCTACCACAAATTCAGTTTTTGAATGAGAATTTACAGATGCTTTTTCTGTAAATACATTTTTCATGTATGACAAGATGTTACTATGCTGATATGTTATTCTTAGGAGGCTGGAGGGGAAGGGGGAATCATACTTTGGTCATGAATTAATATAGGAACCAATCCCTTTTTCATAAAAACAGCAGTGAAGTTTCCCTTGCTTTGCGGAGTTAAAGGCTTAGTCTATAAGAAACAGATTATTGCAAAAACATGATTGTCCTTTGCTCTTCTGAGTACTGGAGAAGGGTGTCTTTCTGATAATTTCTTAGTGGAAAGAAATGTAAAATTGAGGACTGCTAATGCTGATGAGCAGTGCAACCTTCATTAAAAGCCACGCTTTCTCAGATGAACCTCTAATATGCTCTAATAGCAATAGCAATCGAGTACTTAATGATGACCTGGAAAAAATTTGCTTCCAAAATGCAGTAGGTTGAGCCATCCTTTCCATGGAAGAATCTGAAGAGGGTTAAGAGCCCACCATCCCTACTAGTTAGAGGATGTCTCCTGCAGGGAATGTCACTGAGGGAGAGTAGTCAGCTCTTGAGACAGTCATACCCAGCTCTATCAATCTGTTTCTTATGTCTAATACTGCCGACTCTGTGGAGAAGAAACTCTACACTCTGTATAGTGTGTAACAAGATGAGGCCTTGGATAATATTTAGGAGCAAAAATTACTGTAGTAATGAATGAGTGTTTGAAGTCATTTAAGATTTGGCTTCTTCACCTTGAAAGACATTTTCTTGATTTGCAAACTTGATAAAGTTGATGGAATTTGTCTAAAAGGCTCCTGCATTGCTTGGCTATACAGAATTCCCACAAGTCTGGACTCTGTAAGGTTAATATCTAGGACAGGGAGTTCTCAGAGGGTAGTAGTAAAACTTGACAGTGAACACAGTAGCTCTTTTTTGGGATATAGGGTGAAGATTAAACTACAGCAGTTACAGTGTGCCAAGCAGAGCTACTAGTAGTCATACAACATACAGTGCAAACTCAGTAGAACAGAATGGTTCCTCTACGTACAAATTGGCATACTGGCAGGATGGAATAAATGACTTCTTTTAAAACACTCTGGAAATGAAATGAGATTGCAGTATATGTGTGGGGTTTTGAGTTCCACTAATTCTTTTTAACACCTCTTTTAAAGAATCCCTTATAATCTGCAATCATTTACTTTGCATGCAATCTCTTTATTTATGGCTTTGATATTAATCTTCAGTGTCAGATCTCTGTCCGTGATTGTCTTGATCTGCCAAAAACGTAAGAAGTTGCCCCTTGTCATGCTTCCTATATTGCTGATGTGATGCACTGCTGGGTCAGGCATTTTTGACAGCAATGATTTTAATATTGCAAGCAGAAAATTAACAGACTTTATTGTTGAAGATGTGTTGAAAATCCTTACCTCCTCTGTTTGGTTTGTCGGGTTGGTTTTTTTTTTGGTGGTGGTTTTTTTTTTTTTAAGCAGAAACTTAAATTGCCTTTTTAGAATTATGCTTTCATCTATGTCTGGCTTTTCTCCTGCTCTGTTTGCTCTTGAGTCCCCAAAATTAGCAAGAGTAATGTTCTAGTTTGCAGTGCAGTAGGAAAGAATAACTTAACTTTCTAAAATGTAATAAACAGTACAAGACCTGGAACAAATACAAAACCTTCAGACAAGGTGAAAGCCCCCAGAAGAATACCTCTATTCAAAATGTCTGTGGATGTCTGCAAATACTGCCAGGAGCTTAAGTCTTGTCCTTTCCCTTTCCAAACATGTGTATTAGGTTTTTCTTTAAAAATACATACTGTATCCTTGAACTCTTCCCTGCTTCTAGTCAAAGAAGGTAGTATTTCCTATTTCCTTTAGACTAGTTGATTCATACACAAAATAAAATCTGTGAGACATTATTTTGGTCTTGGTTATTTCTCTCTTGTGATATTGGATGGAAAACAGTCTTTCTGAAATATTCAAGCTTTGAAAAACAGCAAATGTTTCTAGTTATTGAGGGTTTTTTATGTGGGTTGTAAAAATAAAGTACTCTTAATTAAGCTTCCTTTAGAATAGATTCATCTCCCATTTTGCCTTCCCTTCTTTGCAAATTCATTGCTTTCAGCAAGAATCATAAATAGATGAAAACCTACATGCTTTACATTAAATGTTAATCTGAAAACAAAACAAAATCCCAACAAATTCCCTGAGGAGAAAATACAATAGATGTTACCTGGCTTGACATCTCGGGGATTTCACTGGGTTTAAATCTGTTTCTAACTGATCCGATCCAGCTTTGTTTAAAATGCCACTTATCCTTGAAGACCTGTATGTGCTATGCAGCAAATCTTCTCCTCATAAGGTCAGCGTTGTGTGGAGTTTCTCCTGTGGGTGGAGAAACTGAGACCCTGTTGTGGTTGTCCCCTGAGACCAGTTGTCAGCCCACGGGGATGGCTTGATTCCCCAGAGCAGCCTTGTAGGCCAGGATCTGGCAAACTATTCTGCACTGTGCCTTTAATAATAATCAAATAAATAGTCTGAGCAACTACTGGGATCTGTCTATCTCTGAACTGTGGGACCCACAGTAACATGGGGCTGCCATACATTTAATCTTTTTAAGCCCCTGTGCGTTGCTCTGCTGGTGCCTCTTCATAAAGAGAGAAGCATGGTAAATCTGCCAAGTTAACTTTATCTTTAGTCTGTTTCTCTTCTTACACTGTACTTTATTTCTCTGTTGTGTTTTGTTTTTAATGGAACTAATTATAATCTTCCCTCCCCTTGTTGTTTGCAACAAAATATCTGCTTTACAGACAGATCAAAAAGGTTTTATTTTTTATAGGAAGCTCAGTTACAGACGTATGCTTCCATAATGCGTGTAGGTTAGATTAATGTAATGTTAGATTAATGTAATGCACATGGATGACTTAAATTCTTAAATTTCTTCCTTAAATATGAGCTTTGCAATTCTTTTGGGGTCAAATATGATGGAGTGAGAGATTGTCTGTTGTTTAATGTGTCATCTGTTCCACCTGGGTGACGCCCATCTGTTTGAATGTCACAAGCAGAGGCTAATTTTGTAGCTGTGCTGTTGCCAGCAGCCTAAGAAGGATTCTTTGTTGCATTTATTTATTCCTTTTTATTTGCCTTGAAATCTCTGCTCATTATAGCCTGAGTTTCTCTCTGTGGTCTGTTGAGAACAACAGCCAAAGTCCCACTGAAATTTAACTTAATGAGAAGGAGTCATAAGTGCTCTAGGATTTATTCTTGGATTGTTTTAGTCTGTCACCATCTTTTATTAGCTGATAATTTCATGTTCATTAATGACAAGACAGTCAACCAGCATATCCTTTACAGTAGAGGTTGTCTTTACCGTAGTAGCTTTTCGTATTAAAAATCCAGGCAAGAGAGAATTCTTCCTGGGCTTCCAAAATGTGAGTAGAAGGAAGGGATTAATATAAAGATGATGGCCTCGTCATCTGATCTAGCCTCTTAAATTCTTTTTGATGTGCCAGCTCCAGAAATTCTTCAAACTTATTTTCTTGCAATCCCCTGTATATTCTGCTTCTAACAAATTCCTGTGAGAATGACTGCAACAGATCAAAAAATGAACTTGGTTTTGAATCACATTTAAAATTGGCAGGAAAGCGAGGGACTTAAAGCCAAACCCCACAATATCCTCAGATATGAAATATTTGGGATCAAGAGCCCAGTGTTTGCTTCTGAGAAGAAGTAGGGCTACTTGTGATTCGCTGCAATCAATCAGGACTTTCCAGTCATCTGAAAGAAATGACACTGAAAATGAAGTGCATGTTAAGACAGAGGCACTGTATAGCTTTGTCTGGAGGACGGTATCAGCTGTGGGTGGGACTGCCTCCCTGGTGTTATCTAGGGTAATGTATAAGCCAGGCTGGAGAATATAATGAGTAAATTTTTGATATTTGGGGTACCTGTGGGAACCATGTAACCTTCTCAAGCCACTTTATCACCTAGGAGGACTCCAGTGTACCCTACAGGGAACTGCCTATAGGCTGTGCAGTCTTAGAAAGGACAACTCTGGGGAAGGATGTATTGTCAATCTTCCCTTCAAAGGAGAAAATCCCCATTCCCGTTTTTGTAGTTTTCCAGCATTACCTAGTTTTTGTTAACCAAGTAAGCCCATGCCCCATGTCTTACCTCCAGTTAGGTCTTTAAAGGTTTATTATTTCACTGTAATAATGAATGTCTGCTCATTGCCTTGCAGGTATGTTTGAGGCAGCAAAAATCCACTGCACACAGCAACTATCAATGGCAATTCCTTATAAGAAGTTTGGTGTAATTGCTGCAATTACACCAGATAATCTCTTACTGTTACATCAGACATAATTCTGAAGGCATTATATATAGCCAATATTTCAAACTATACTTAGAGATTGATAGGATATGTATGTTGCAGACTTTGCATTAATCTGAAGCAACTCAGTTCCACAAGAAATTCTAGAGGGGAGTAACCACTTGAAGCCTAAAACTACTCCACTGCCATTATTGCTCTCTTTTCATATTTAAATCTTGCAATTAATATTATTAAAAAAAAAAAAAAAAGACAAATACAGACCTTATGTGAAACACAAAGAAATCGTTAAAAGCTGCATCCATGAGGATCTCTGGGCAGAGTGCCATAACACAACCATTCACCCAGCATGATGTAATTATAAATTAAACATCTCTAAATAAAACAAATTCCAAGTTGAAAATAAAATAAAAATCCTTCAGACTTCTGCTCATTTCTTTGTGGTAGAGGATCGTATCTATCTCACTTTTAGAAATTATCCTCTATCCTCCTGCATACTGCAAGGTCTGTGGTGTCTGCATGCTCTGTACAAGTGGGGTTTCTTGGAGGGGACACCTCGTCAAGTATTGCTCAAGTCCATATTTAATTCAAAAGAGACTCAATTCAGGAGGATTTAGAGCAAGTCTGATGCTTACTGGGATTTTTTTAGAGATACTAAAGAATGGCATGTAATGATATTCTACATTTATGACATATATAAATGTGCCTCCTTTTCTGGAAAATGGTATATTCAGTTCATATCAACTGGATTCATTTAAATAAAGGGTCACTGACAATGCTAATTTGAGACATAATCTTTTTACGCTTAAACTAGAACAAAATCTCTAGTACTTTCTAATTTCCTGTAGGTTTTGAAGTAACATATCCTCTCTCTTACTTTTATCTAAAGGAACATTTTGCATTCAGTGTTAGACAGAACCCTTAAGCCAAACTGGATCTGATGACTCTTGGGACGTGCTTGAGGTAAATACTCTTTCAGGAAAGTCAGCCAAGTAATTGTAGTAACAACTTACGTTATCATTTACTGCTGTATTTCCAGAAGGAGAAAGAGTAACAAATAGAAACCTTAGTTAGTGAAAAAGTTAGAAAAAGAACTTAAGTCTTGTGAATAAATGAAATGGATGTTGACACAGTGTTTAAGATTATTGCTGAACTTCTTTTTTTTCACTTAAACCAGATTTATTTTTAAATTTTCTATGTGTGCTGCTGTCTTTCACAGCATATGTTTCAACATAATGTTACCTTCTGTTTCAGAGGTTAGATCCATACGTTAAATAGATCTGCCTTCTCCATCAAACCCAGAAGTATTCATTAGAATTGAAGATTACTATAATAAAATTCTGCAGCATAAAATATCTTCATGTAGATCAGATTAATTATGAAACTGAATAAACAGGTTACTTTATCACGGAGGTTTGGAATAACTGCAAGAAAATGGTTTGACCAGTCAGGTACAAAATAGAAGACCAAATATTACACAATTTTTTGGAACCTTCTAATTAAATTAAAGTAAAAAAAAAAATCCTCTCCATCATCTAGATAACCCTAAATGTACAATCTGTTACTAAGATGTTTTGAGTAGGAAAAAATGAATTTTGTGAAGAGGAGCATAAACCTATGGCTTTAAGGGAAGGCTTGTCAGGTGAGTTTTCTGTGGACATTTGAAGTCATTAAGGGTGTCCATGGTAAACACAAGTATTGTAACAAATGTTAAAAATCAAGCTTTTGTGCTTGCTGATTAGATGTTTTGGTTTCCCCTTATTACATTGTTATAGAAATAGAGACCACATGTTTCATTGTGAATTTCTGTACTAGGTTTTGGAACTTTAATCCTAAATTTTTCTTAGACTTTTCAATACCTGTCAAGGGATATGATTTAATTTCAGAATTCTGTCCAATGTGTATTGTAGGTTTTATTTTGATAATAACAGCTTTTGTTTCTGATTGTAAGCCAATTAACTGAAATGTTTTCTGTTGTGTGATGAGTAGGAAATCAGCTTTCTTCCTATTTTTTTAAAACGGCTGTCATGTTCATAAGAGCTTACTACTGTTCACTCTCTCAGAACAGAAAATTAGAGCTCTGAAATGAAAGTAATTTAAAAACAATAATAGAAAAGTAATATAGCCTAGCGACAAAGGTCATATTTGGTGATCTGCCAAATATGTAATTCTGAAGTACTGAACAGGTGAGATTCTTGGTCCTGTTTCCAAGTGGTGCAAGAATACCACCAATATATTTCTTTACTACAAAGGCAGGCTGGGGAAATAATTGCTATTATTTATATCCAGCCTAGTCATCTCCATACTCTCCTCCCACTTCTCAGCTCTTCCTTTGTTTCCTAGGTGTGTTAAATCAGCAAGGCTTAGCATTGCTGTCATCTGGTCTGTACTTTCCAGCTCTCTACCATCTGAAAAACTATTCTCTGGACAAACTGGATTCTGGAGTAAGTCTTCTTTGCACCTTGTGAACAGCAGCAACCCAGAGCTGTTGTGCTTAGTCAACTTAAAATGACAGCTGCTGTTAATAACAATTAGAACTTGTTAACACTAATTGCATGGGTAACTTATGAAATAAATGCCTGCTTGTTCACTGGTTATTTAATTGAAGTAATGTATAGACTATCAAGCAGCCAATAACAGCAGTGACTGGAGAAGGATTATGAATCCAACTAACTTCTCCACTTTCAATTCTTTAGAGATTGTTTATTGAGGTTTTTCACTCTCCAGTGAATAAGAAATGCTGAGTAAAAAGATATTACATAAATTGGCTGACATTTGCAGTGGACTACCTAATTCTTGTCGCCTGTGTGTGTGGTGGCTGTGCGTGTATGTGCACATGTGCCTGGTATTGTCAATGAGTTCCCGACCTACTCCCCTCTGCTCCCAGCAGGCTGTTGCGAGCCTGAATTTTGGGGTTACGTAAGAGACAATCCAGGAAAACACGCTGAGCTATTTGGAATTTACCCTCAGCACTAACCTCTTTCCTCCATTGTGTCATACACTTTTTTTAAAAAAAACCCAACTTTTTGTTGTTTTTGTTTTGCGGAGTGTCGGGTTGTGTCTCATCTGAAAAAATTATGTCTGTCTGTCGTGGGGAGGGAATTGGGTGTACCAGAAGACTTTTGCTTGCTTCTGCTTTCCGTGGGCTGTGGCTGTAATCCCTGGAGTTAAAAACTTCTTCTTTTTCTGACAACTGGGAATTGAAGATTAACAAGGGCAATAGTGCATCAAAGAGAGATTAAAATAATGAGTTGTTAAGGCAATATCTTTACCCTAACCTATAGAGCGGTGCAACTGCCACACAAATGGCACCTGCATCCTGGGAAAGGGCTAGCAACAGGTACTATGTCTAAGAACACTTCTTGTTTTTCTTCTTTCTGACAAATTATTTGCCTTAAATGTTATGAGATTATACTTTATGGCCAGTGAAAATGGAGCCATTTCTAGTGAGAATAGATTGACATGAAAATCATAAAACATGTTCCAGTGAAAGCACGTCTCATGCATTTCAACATGAACATCACCTGTTTGCTATGTGTAACCCTCCTCTGAGCTGTGCTATTTTGGGGTGATGCTTTATATTCCTACACATTTTTAAGGATTTTTTTCAGCAAGTTTTGGTTGGTCTGTCTTAAAACACCAGAAGCACCTGATAGTAGAATTTTCTTAGGCTAGGCTGGAACATAGTGTTACTTTGTTACACGTGATTTTTCTTTTTTGGCCTAGAACCTTAATCCCCATTCCACTGGAATTTCATAGCAAAGGTCTTAATGATATTTGGTTTTGCTTTTAAAAGCAGTGGGATCAGACCACTGTACCCTGCCTCTGCTTTGTAAGGTATTGAAGAGAATGCTTTTAGAAGTGGGGAAATTCTCAACCGTTATGAGCTTAATCTTTTGCAGGTTGAAGTCAATGACATTTAACTACAGCTAAATTACTCCCAGTACCACTGTTTTTCCAATAGATCAAAATAAGACATGAGGTAAGCAAAAGCAACTCCTTTGTTTATACTCACTTGTACAACATTTGAATTCTGGCCAGTTCCATTTAGTCTACCAAGCTAACTGCATACAATTTGTTCCAGTCTTTTCATCTCATGGCTTGCAGCATGATTTGCCTTTCTTTCATTAATCGTCCTAGAAAACAAACTTGTGCTTGAGAGGTAGTGTAATTGTGTTTTCAATTACCCCGCATGGTAGTAATCCAAACGTCATCATAGATGCTAATCTTTTTTTTTTAAAGACAGTACACAAAGATGACATAAAGAGGCCGAAATAAAATAGTTAAAGACTATTTACTGCTGATCTATTTTGTATGTCAATGGAAGAACAAAGGTAGCCTGCTTTACTAATTTTAAGAACCAAAACTGTTCACCTCTGTCGCCCCTAACATGTGATATAGTAACACGCATGCTGCAGCTTTTCTGAATTTGGTGTTGTGACTTGCACATATGACAGCCAAAAGCATTTTTTTACCGCTTCTTAAAATTTAAGAGGCCTCTTTTTCTTCTTCTCTTCAGAGAAATTACTTCCATCTGCTAAGTAAAATTGCTTAAAAAATAACTCGATAAAGCTACAAATTATGCTGACTTTTTTTCTTTTTTTTTTTTTTTTAATACTAATCAATTCATCAGTATTTCTGTCACATCTTTACTCAATTGTCCTTACTGCATGTCCTATACCCAAGCAGTTTCACATGCATAGGGCTAGGACTTGTAGCAAGAACTGGTTGGAAATTCAAATGTCTTAAAACCAATGGCTACCATGATCAGTTGAAAGAGTCCAATAGATTTTTCAGGTGTTTCGATTGAGGCCTTAATTGACTCCACTCTTAGAGGGCTGAGATGCTTTATGGGTACTTGGAGACCATGGGAGATGTTGTCTGGGAATCAACTGTTCAAAAATGGTAGCCAAAATGGAGATACCCTAAAATATTAATTTCTCTAGAAAGTTATGCTCAGTGTATTGAAGGTAAGAGTGTAAGGAAGGATGACAGAGAAGGTCTGACTTAAAGAAGCTTGTCATCAAGATAACAACTCCATGATGCTTACAACTGTCTTGCCTGTTTGCCTTTATGGATCACGGAGACTTCTAGAAACCAGACAGCAAGAGTACACAGTATTAAATACTGCAAAACTTGAAAACAGTTGGCTCTAGTGCTTACAGAAAAAACATAAGAAAAGCTCTTTTGTGGCTTTCTTAACCCAATGTCTTTGGGCTGTACTCAATAGGCTTATTTTATTTTATTTTATTTTATTTTATTTTATTTTATTTTATACTGTCTACTACAGTAGAAAGCTTGGTCTTCCCTTTCTTTCTGGTGACTGTTGGGGTGAGAAGACAGACTGCATTCTCCTGACTCAGAATTTTGGAGATTTTTTGTTTGCTAAAGCTCCATTTGTTTGCTAAAGCTATCTGCTGCTCCATTCTGTCCTCCATTCCACAACCACAGCTGGGAAAAGTATTTATGCTCATCTGTGTCTCTCTGGTAAAATCAACCACTAGGAAAAACCCCCAATGTTACATAAAAATAACTACTTAATAATAAATTTGTGTGAGATCATATTTTTAATCTGAAAATAAGTATAGGAGTTCTTTACGTTTAAAAAAGTCGCAAGCAGTATATAAGGAAGAAAGGAGACCATTGCTCAGCAACTAATAATGCCTTTTGGGCTACTTGGTACCACTACGAAAAGGAAGGTAGAAGACGTAATTGTCCTTTAAAGTCATTTCCACAGATATGCTTTATAAAAATGAAGTAGTTGGCATGGCATTGGTGTCATCTTATAGTATCCATAATGTAGGGATTGTGACCTAGTTAGCGAAAACACGTATTGCAGGAATTCTGTTCAGCACAAGCTGAAGTTATTTGATGTAGGGCTGTAAAGGCTCTTGTATGCTTTTCTTGGGAACGTGCAAGTGCTGTATGTAAAAATGTTGCGATACCTTCATGTAATTGTCATCTGTATGCTAGAAATAAAATCTAGAGATGACTGCCAAAGAAGTCAGTGGAGAGGTGCAATTTTAAGGGTGTGAGTGAAAAGTAACATCATAAATTCCAACCAAATAGGTGAGGTTGCCTGGGGATATATCCTGTCATGTCCTGTTCTTCCTTCCACACAGTGCTGTGCAGGGAGACTTCTGCAGACTGTTAACTGTGCAGTTAGCCTTTTCCTTTACATGGTAGACCCCTGCCTTCCCCTTCTTGAGGAACAACATCATGGTAGGTTCGGGAGGCCAGGGAAGACAATAGGTTTAGTCCCGTGGGAAGTAAAACCTAAAAGGAATTATTTCATCATTTTCTCTTTTCTTGTATTCAGATCATCCCTGAGCAAATTTTCTTAAGTCAGTAAAAATGAGAAAGGATGTTGGCTCTGAAATTTTAAAGTGCTACTTAATACCACCGCAGTCTGGCTAGCAAACTTTAGTCTGTGGATCTGACTGCCACCACCCTCCTAGTTCTTGTCTGGACAAACAGCAAGTTTTCCCTCCTTGCATTATGAAGAGCTGACCCCCAGCAGCTGACACCCACGAGAGCACGCTCTGGCAGGCTGAAGCTCCTCAAGGGATCCATTTCATCTATGCAGCTGAATGTGGATTGTTGCTGTTTTGTACAAAGCTCACCATATGACAGATTACATCTCGCTTACTCCAGGCCCACACAGATGGTGCGAGTGACTAACTGATGCCTCAATTTTGCACAGCCTACACACTGATGTCATAAGAAAAGGCTAATACCTCTGAGGTGACTCTCCTTATTTGTTTGTATTCCAACAATAACAGTGGGAAATGCAACAATGAAGAAGAAATTAAGAAAAGCTGAACTTTGTATTAGGAGCAACTGACATAAAATGTGGTGTGTAACCCAATGAAAAGAATCATCGATATTAGTTTGGTCTTTTTAAAATAAATGAATCATTAAATGACAAAGCCGATAAATTGATTCATAAACTGCTGTCACTTTAATATGAAAACTCGGAGATTATTCTGTGTGAAAAAATTGCAATTAAATTATGAATGGAAATAACAGCTAAAATCCACCATTCCTCTTGGCCAGGATACCTAGTGAATCTTTCTTACAAAACAGACTTCTGAGCACTCAGTTATAAGCATCCTTGTGAGTATAATACATGCACAGAAACGTATGCACTAAAAATGCCAGCAGGCCACCTTGATTTCATTTAATTCATTGCTATCATTAATTCCAATTAATTTGACTTGCTGGTCTTTGAGGGAAATGATTTTATTATTGTTTGCTTACCAAGTTTTTTTTTGGTTTTATAAGTTACTTGTTGACTTCAGTGAAATGACCCAAGGTGTGTGATTATTCAGAATGAAAGCCCTTAATATTTATGGTAATAAAGTTAGCCACATATATTTGGTTATTTTTCCCTGTAATGAAGCACTCCTAGAAGATGGATGAGTTTGCGATTGGTTGCTGTTGCTGAGGTAATCTGCAATAGTATTGCCTTTAAAGAAGAATGAAGAGTGTTGTAAGAAGAGTTCTGTGATGAGTTGTATGAGGTTTTAAAATTGTTTCAGTTTTTCAGCCTTTTTGTCAGAAAGGAATTCACGTGAGCTTGAAATGGATCAGCTAAAATTTTGCCTCGTTTCAAAAAAGTTTAGAGGAAGCCTTGTGACTGATTTTGTTATAACATTAAACTTGCCCAGATGCTTCAGAACAGTGTCAGTTAGAACTTCTATAGTGAAGGGCTGGAGAATGGTTGAAAAGAAGATACCACACAATGCAAAATGGCCTCTCTTTTCCTTTGCTGTCATCCTTCACTCCTGAGGACAGCAGAGCCCAAAGTGATGTGACAGTGTGAGACAGTGTCAGGTCCCCTGGGCTGGTTTATGCCAGGAAGCAAGGGCTGTGGGGTGGCCTGAAGAGCAGAGCTCCCAAGCAGAGCTGCCTGGAGATTGTCAGGCATTACTTGTTGTACATAGGCAGGTGCGCCAGCGTGATGGTGATGGGCAGTCTCCTAGGACTGGAGATTACCGCCATGCCAAGAGAGTGGAGTGGGCAGTGGGGAACTACCGTGAAGAGGGAAAGTGTTAGGGGAAAGGAAAATTAAAAAGTCTATGAAAAACCTAAGTTACAGAGTTATGAGGATTGGTCGGGGAATGAGAACACAGGCTTTGAAGTTCAAAAAAGGAGGCAGGGATTAAGAAAAAGTGGGGAAATTAAACCTGTCTATTGAACACATGGCGAGAAGCCATAGTGAGATGCAAAGGAAAAGTAGTCCAGAGGCTAGAGCTTGGCATGAGGAGCTGAGGAAAGATTTAGAAACAGACTAGAAACCTGGGCCTGACAGCAGCAGAAGGAAAAGAAACAGGGTGGGGACAAAGGATGAGGAGACGAGACAGGCTGGGGTGGAGGGTGGGGCAGGCAAAAGAAAGGAAGATGAGTCTGTGCCTACTTCAGTGTCTTCCTGGTTTTCATTCCTGGATCTGGGGAGGATTACACAGCCTTTCCCTTCCTCTGCTGTCAGAAGACTGAAATCCACCGATAACATGCATACGCTGACCCCTACTACTGCCCCTCAATGTCTTTGAAGGACAACCTTTGTCAAGAGTAATTGTGGCCTGTGGCAAAGCTAGTGAGTCCAGCTTTATCTCCATTATCAGTGATAGCCCCCTTAGGGTATTAGTAGAGAATTTGTGGGTTTTAAATTAGGGGAGATCAACAACATTAACAAATATGGCTTCAGAGCAAACATTGTTTGGTAAGGGCACCTATAACTCTTGCTTTTCACCCTTAAGTCTCTGTTGCTTGGAGTTTGCACTTTCAGAATTCTCTTTAAGTTACAGCTAGCTTTTCTTGTGTGTTGTTGTAATGTTAAAGGGGTCTGTGGAGAAGTTTTCCCAAATGCCATCTGAAGTATGAAATGGCTGAAATTTGTGGCTACAATTGCACAAGGCAGAAGTCAGCTGCAGCTAGTCACGTTAATGGCAGACCAAACTTCCTCTTTAGCATTAGCTGGTGGTTCTTTCAACAGGTAATGCAGCTTCTACAGAGAAAATTAACATGTAACAGTAAAGTAAGAGCAGCTCCTTCTACCACTTTCTGGATTGTCTGCTGTCATGTCTGTAAGCAGTGATACCTTTACGTAGATATTTGATTAGTAGTGAAGAGCCAAAATCTGTTTGCACATTAATTTGCTATTACTGATATAAGAACTATATAGCAACACACAAACCCTTTTTGGTCTTCAGGTTACTTGCAAAGATGAGCATAGTCTCATAAAAAGTTCTGTCAAGTGCTCAATGGAAGACTGCACTTGACAAAATTAATTACACTTCGTGTAACGAAGTGGTTTATGCAGGCGTTCATTCTCTTAATATTTCCTGAGGGGAAAAAACGAATGTGAACTAAATAGATATTATCATGTAATGAGTACTGCTTTTGCATAGAAAAAGACAGATCACTGAGCAATTTAACTTCCCAGATGCTTGGAAGTTAATTATTGTAGGTCAGTTTTGAGATAATATCCTGGACAGTGTTGGGAAAGTCATTTTTTGGCAGATAACAAATTCTATTTTGGCACGTGGACAGTGGATTACAGTTTTTTAAACTACCATGAATAAATGCGCTAAGCATCTCTCCAAGAAACAAACAAGATTTCACAAGAGCCAGTTGGCTTAAGTTGCACTTACAGTACTTGTAACTTCAGATAATGTAGGAGATGTAGGTTCATGTGCAGTAATGGTAAACTTAAAGACATACAGGAATGATTTAATGGGTGAGAAAGGAGAGAATTGTAGAAAGTGTTTCACCTAAGCCAGTTGTTGCATGGATGGATGTACTGGGGTGTGGTGGAACAATAACAACTATATCCACCCCAGCACTAAATGCTGCCTCAAACTCATTTGGGATAGTTCTCCCTCCCAAGAACTAAAAGCTAATACAGCACAAGGGGACTGCATAATTTGTGCTTCTCATAGTGTTCCAGGGCCTGTCTCTCCTTTCTCAAATACTAGTGTGCTGATATCCTATACAGTAAACTGTTCGCAAGAGGTTTAACGTGTTGACTGCACTACTGGAATTCTGTTTGTGTTCTGCATGTGATGCTTGGTCTGTGACCTGCTGCTGCATGGTGTTATGCTCTGGGGAGCCCTACAGTGGGGCCTAGGTTTGGGGATCCATGGAAACCGTCCTGAAACAAAGAGAAAACAGATGGGAGAGTTGTTGTGACATTCCTGCTGGAATACTATCAGCACAGATTTTTACTGAGAGAGAGGGGTTTGGGTTTGTTTTGGTTTTGTAGGGTTTTTTTATTATTTTTTTTTTATTTTTGCTATTTTCTACTTACCAGCTAACATACTGTACAGAAATAATGCAGAGCAAGATTTTGGTTGAGCAACTAGTAGAAACTAAATTCGTGATGCAGTAAAAAACATTCTTTTTTTTTTTTCTTTGTAACATCTCGCTGATCTCATCTTTCCTTGACCTTAAATGTGAAATGATGAAAGCTGCATGATGTGGTAACTCCTGTTCCTTGGGAATAATCTCTCTTTGCTATATTATATTCCTCCATGAAGTTAGTCTGGCCTTGTGCTATAACATACCAGTGAAAGAGCGTTTTCCTCACCAACACCTATATTTTAATTTCCAGTTGCAGTCCTGTGAATAATTTAACATTCTCCAGAATTAACCCATATGGAAGTTATGGATCTTATGAGACTTACAAGACAAGAACCTAACTTAAAAGATGATAAAGAATATCTGCAACAGATCTTCCACTATTTCCAATCACTTGCTAGGCAGTATAACACAGCGAGAGAGACAATTTTTGATTGGGAGTGGTTTGTAGTTGATGTGGAAATGCTTATCAAATTGTTAGAATTGTTGCAAGTAGACTTGTTGCAGTGGGCTCTTGGTGGCCCTGCTTGAGCAAGGAGGGTGGACTAGATGATGCCCAGAGCTGCCTTCCAACTTCAACTATTCTCTATTTATGTGAAAATCCACTTAAATGTTTGTATATGCTCTGTTCAAATGGTTAATGGGTTTCCTAAACAACAGTAACACATTCAGACATTGGCTGCATTTTTGCATCTGCCTCACAAACACTGATTTTCCCCCCCACTATAGGGAAAAAGATCTCCCTATAATCTCCTAGTGTGTGTCCAAGCATTTCCAGTGCAAGAGCAACAGCTTTACCTGTAGTGGTATCATGAAACTGAAATGTGTTTTGAGTCATAAGCAGGGGATAAGTTACTTTGGGACAACTGACAGGACTACCGACTTCACGTAAAGATCTTCAAACTGCCTTGACGTAGAGCCCATGCTGGGGCAGCTCAGCCACCACTACCCTGGAGTTAGGAAGGACAGCTGGACCACTGACATTTTCAACCATTACCCTTCGATCAGCATGACAGCAGGAGAGAGAAATACTTAAATCATGATTTTATGTTTATAATGCAGTGCTGTGAGAAAGAAACGTGGTTTTATGATTGTTCCCAGTAAGGAATCTCTTACCTTAGTAAATGTGGATTTCTTTGAAATTCAGTATTAACTCTTTGAGTTCATGATGTTTGATTTCAGAGTATTTATATATATATAGTTTATTAATATCATCAATCTTTATACTGACATTGTTTATTTTCTTAGCCTGGAGTAATTTTGCTGATTTATAAATATTAATCTATGTAATGTGGATACAGAGAGAGAGTGTCTATGTGTCTATATATGCATCAGAGAGAAGGAGAGTGGCGATTTTGCTAATTCTGAACTCTAACCTCCATAAATATTTGTACTCAGAACACTATTTCTTGTTTCTCATAAGTGGAGGTCAATACTATATCTCTTACATCTGCAATAGCTGTCACTGCTTCTAGACAGTTCAGTTCTTTTTCCAAGTGCAATCATTTTGGACCATAACAAATTTGATTTCCTTCCAGTTTAAGCCTCACTGGATTGTTAGTTCTCTTATCTTCAGCTGTCCTTGGCTATTATGTTTCCAGCATCAACCATTTGTAAAGACAAGCCAAAACAACACTTTGGCAATCTGTGGTCATATTCAGATTAAGCATATTTTCAGAAAATTTTATGTTAGAAAGACCTAAACAAGACTCCACTGATGCTTTATAGGAAACAAGTACTCTTCTGAACTGGAATGGAGACTAGAAGATGTTTATAATATGGAGGAGATATTTTTTCTATTGTTGAGGTGATTTCTTTCTATTATCTGTATCAGGAAAAAAAAAAAAGGCAGAAATAAGCTTTTGCTAAAAAAAAAGATAAAGTGGCATAAAGTAATCAGAAAGGAAAATGAAAAACTAAACTTCTGCTACAGATTGTTTTTAAAAAGTGGCTGTGCAAGAAGACTTTCTCAGACACTTAACAATATGCATTTATACTTAAAGTGCAGAAACTTTTTCTCATAAACTGCACTTACAGAAGTAGGTGAGCAAAAATTGAGACTGCTTCCTGTAGTAACTATTATTTAGAAGGAAAATTCAGGCTGTTATAGACAGATTTGTGGCTGTGTGTTTCCATTATACAAAGCAGCTGAAGCATGCATTTAAGTTCCTGAGTGAGCATGTGAATATTAACTCAGAATATAAATATCTGGTGAAAGAACTAAGAATTCTGGGGAATAAATGGCTACTGAATTCTTAAACTCATGCTCAGACTTTGAAGGAAAGAAATATATTTAAAGTTAAGCAGTATTGCAAAACGCGTGATCTCATAGATAAATAATTCACTAAAAGGTTAAGATACTTACCATATTTCATCCATTCAGATGTCTGCCTGGACTTCCTGCACAAGAGCCATTCTCTCACATCCAGGTTGTTCTCCAGTTGGAGGGAGCACTGAGGTGGATTTATTCAAGGGCTATCCACATTATGTGTATCTTGTGATTTATTTTTCTAAGCTGAGAGAGACATGTAGAACAGAAAATAGTAACATCCAGAAAGTTAGAAGAAAAAGAGAGAGAGAAAATGCTCTTTCCCCTTTGCAATCCCAGTACAACTCTGTTTTTCACAAAATTGCCTCTCACTTTGCAAGCCTCTCTTCCTGCAGGGTTACTGGGGCGAGAAATAGCCTTCCCTAATGCTAAGGTTTAACCAAGTAAGACTGAATTAGAAGTGCAACCCACTATCAGAGAAGTCTAGCTAAATCTTGGCTGAATATAAGGTTTCTTATCACTTCATTCTTGAGATTCAGGAGAGAGTGTGTGGTGTTATGTTGATATATATTGATTTGGAGAGCATGAGGCTTACCCTGAATGAGGCACTGCATGAGGCCAGACAACATGGAGGCTATTCCCAGCTCTGACCTGGTGCTCCCCAGTGGGGTGTTACCGGCTGTCTGGCAGCTCCTGCATTCCTGTAACCAGGGGCCTGACTGTTTGCTAGCACAACGCTGAAGTCAAAAACGCTTACAAAAATTTGGCCATGAGTGCCAAAGTCTGCAGAGGACATTTCCTTTGACAAGTGAATGTCTGAGAATTTGATGAGTGGCATTCAGCATCGACATGTGCTGGTGAAGTGAGAGGGATGTTTTTTCCACTGCTAGCTGAGTGCTAGACAACACAGGAAAATCTTGAAGAGAGACACAGCTTATCTAGCTCTCTTTGGCTAATTGTTAGTTGGATATGCACCAAAGAGAGGGATTGGGAAGCCAAGAAGCCTAGAGAATCAAGAAGTACTGTGATGGACTGGAGGCCTGGACTGATGTTACATTTCTAATAGTTGGAAGCATTTCCTGCTGCCTTAGTGAGACAAACCAACTGCTTATGTGTATTAATGGTGGGAAGATGGATGAGCCCTGGATGTCTGCTTTCCCGTAGTTTTAATTACATTTCAAGTAAGGGCTTTTTTTGGTTTTACAGTAAATCAGGTCTTCTGCAGATTAATTTAGCTTTTCAAACATCTTCATGGTAGCTGTGTGACCAAACACAGCATGGAGATCTAGTGTTAGCAAGCCGTCAAGGACATATAGCTGAAACCTCTCTAAAAGCAGCTTCCATGAAAGGGGATTGACATTTTTTGGGGTTATTATACGGCAGGATTTGTAATAGTAACTGCTGAAAAGTCTGGGAAAGTTGTAGGCTGGATTCTTGCACTTTGGATTAAAAATTAAAAACTGATGGAGCTGATGGAGTTTGTTACTCCTAATTTGAAATACCTCAAAAATTCGACTTGCATGTTCAAGGTTTTTCTGTAACCAGACTAATGATATAATTTAGGTTTGGTTTTTCATTTTGTTTTCCAGGTGTTCTGAGTACAATGCTACTGAGGGTCTCTAGAAAGGTCAGAATTATATATGGAATGAAAGTGATGTTTGGACATACAGATGGTCCACAGTTATCTACCATCAGAATGGAGTGCCTGTCTTGTTTATGAAGCGCCCTGTGTTCAGTGTGACCCCAAAGTATGAGAACATCAGTGTGGATAAACCAGGTTTTTCTCTCTAAGAGGTGAGCTATTCCACGAGGAACAGGGAGACAAACACAAAAAGGTAGATAATTTAGGTTAATGGAACAGGTTAGAGAAGAGGTCTCTAAGATTTATTTTTGAAATAGAAGGAAGGTAGGTTTTAAGGTATTTTAACATGGAGTATGCTTTTCGCAGGCCAGGAGAAGGCTTGGAAGGGGGTTGAAAGCAGGAATAATTAATGGTTTGGGTGGAGGGGAAGTAGCTGTATGGGTGTAATCGTGTGCAAGATCTGAGTTGAGCAGGGGTGGTGGTAGGGATAATGTGGTCAGGGCCACAAGAAAGGAAAATGCTACTGCCAAAATTGCTTCAGTCCATGTTAAGAGGAATATTAATGACCATATTAAGAAGTTGGAGTGCAGAGAAAAGTAGAATGGAGAAAACAAAAATTTGTCTGTTTTCCATTTGAAGAAGAGAAAGGAAAATGTATTTAAAAAAAAAAAAAAAAGAAAATTGGCAGATCTTGAGGCAAGTGCAGATAACTTAAGGAATATGATCTTCCATTTTAGCTCTGTTGTTTTTTTGTAGGCCTCACACATACAAGCTTTAATGTCGAGCTTGTAAAGAGCTCTCAAGTCCCATAATTTTACTTAGCCACTTGCACGAAGTTTTAAAAGGCTCATTTGATAAGGAGTTTGAGCTAATTACCATACCCACCCTGCCACCACTGCACTGGGCCCCATTGTGGGGACCAGGGTTCAGAACACTTGGGAATCTCATGGCCCTGTCCTGTGGAATCTCATGTTCAAGCTGCAGGCAGCTCGATGACAGGGCTTCCAGCTGGCCAAGGCTGTGCTCATATAGGTTGCCCCAGGGGTACAGGGGCTCACTCCTGCCCTGTCAGCCATGTTCGTCTTCCCAGAAGATGGAGCGCTGACCTATGAGATGCTGAAACATGATTTCCCAGGACAGTGCTCAGGGTTTGATATGTGAGGGCTGTGAGCAGTCTGCTGTGCTTGCAGGGGAAGACAGAGTTACAGAAATGGTTGAGTGAAACTATGGATACTTAGTCGTTAGAAAAGTTGTGTTTTGTTTTGTTTGTTTGGTTGGTTTTGTTGTTGTTTAAAAAATAAACAACTTCTTACAGGTTTAAGAATGGCGTTTTCACCCCTTCCTTTCATCTACCTCAGAATACCTTCATCTTCCCTTCATCTGTCTTCCAAGAAAGAGGCAAGTACTGTAGAAGGCTCTGTGGTGGAAGGACACAAAATGCCCTGAATGCAGCTTCTGTTGCAGAAGAAGAGCAAGAGGAAACAAGGAGGGTCTTCACTGTTGGCTGTGACTGTCCAAAACTCTCAGGTACAGTGATCACGGTGGGATTTCCGGGAGAAATAGCAGAAAGTGCTGTAAGTGGATGGGTGGCAAGAGGCTGGAGAATGTAAAGAGTGGGAGGGCATGCTCCTCAACAATGGGGCTGAAATCCCCGTGCATGGGCAATGATGGCAGGCGTTTGGCCCTGCCCATGGTGCTGCGAGGTGACTGACAGGGGGGTCAACCTGCGTCGGCCCTGAGCTGGGCCAGGCTGTGCTCTGTCTGCTCCATTCATCATGATTAAGCGTCTGGAGTGAGGGTGTGGGAAGCAGTGTAACCGATTCTGGTAAAGAATTACAATTTATGGCTTGCAAGGGGTCAGAGTTGGGAAGGGAAGTTGACCGGCAACAAATTTTAGCAGAAAGAATATTAAAATTCGCAAATTCCAGACAGTGTGCCTGGCTTTGGTGTTTGTTTCTGCCTGTGAGTTGCTGTGCGTCGGCATTGTGAAGTGAAAAGACCACCGTTAGCTGTCCCAGTTGGGATTATCCAGGACTGCTTGCGCTGCCTTTGAAATCAGATTGCTTCCCAAGGTCCAGGTGAGAACAGCCCCCTGCTAGGCAGGAGATGGGGCACAAAGTAGGCATTTGGAAACAAACCTCCTCCTTCCGTTTTGTTGTCAGCCTTAGGCACAAAATGTTTTCGATGGGTCAATATGCTTTATAAGCGACATATGCATTTGGTTTAGAAATACTAGTAGTGTTGTTAGAAGGCTGGTGCCAGAATTTCCATGTGTTGCTCTTTGTAGATACCAGTTGATCAGTTTGCTGCTGTAGAATGGGAACAGAACTAGTTTCTTCCCAGTAAATGCACAGAAATTAAACAGTGGGCATGTGGATTTTAACAGGTCAACGCACATTTCATTATACTGTGATTTAAACGATTTAATACGATACAAAGGCCACGTAACTTCTGGTTAAACTCACCCTCCAGTTGTGTTATTTATAAGGCCGAGGAGAAGATGTCCGGCCTTGAATCTGGCACATTCGTCGCACACGTTCCCAGCGCCGCCGGACTGACCGGCGGCGGGAGCCGATGCGCTCTGACGGAACGAAGCCCTGCGATTCCGGCTGGGGTTCCCCTGCCCCGCTCCGCTCCCAGGACAGCTCAGTCCGGCGCCGGGACCCGCTGCCGCCCCGCGCACTCGGGACTCCCCCCGCACACCCCGGTTCCAGCCGGAGCCGCTCTTCCCTTTGGGCCGCTCCGCGCCCGCCGCCCCGCCACCGGCAGGGAGCGGCACCCGGCGCGGGGCGGGGGCGACCGAGGGCGGGGCGGCGGCGGGGGCAGCCCGGTGTCGCCGGGGAGCCCGTCCCTGGCGTGCTCGGCTCTGCGCGCCCGCCTTCCTCGCTTTCCCTCGCTCCCGCCGGCCGGCAGCGCCGTTGCGCAGCTCCCGCGGACCGGGCGGGACGGGACCCTCGGCCGCGCCGGGCAGAGCTCGGGGCGGGCGGCGGCGCGCGAGGCTGGACAGCCGCGGCAGGGGGCGAGGCCGCCCGGGGCTGGCGGCGGGAGGCGGCGGGGGCCCGGGGCGGCGGAGCGCCGCCGGGGCCCGGCGCATGGCGGCGGCGGCGGCGGGGAACATCACCACCCTGCCGGCGCTGCCCGACGATGGGGGCAGCGGCGCCTTCCCCCCCGGGCACTTCAAGGACCCCAAGCGGCTTTACTGCAAGAACGGCGGTTTCTTCCTGCGCATCAACCCCGACGGCCGGGTGGACGGCGTCCGGGAGAAGAGCGACCCTCACAGTGAGTGTCCCGCTGGGCCGGGGCTTGGGCGGCCCCTGCGCCCGGGGCAGCGGGGCTCCCGAGAGGGGCCGGCGCCTCGGCGGCCGTCTCGCCTTCTTGAAGCATCGGCAACGAGCTTTGCTTAGAAAGCGTGCGTAAATACGCATATGCTCGTGTATAAATAAACGAGCCTATGCGCGGATATGCGGTTTGTGCATATGTACGTATAAGGCGTGTATCGACGATGGTGGTTCCAGATCGCGCCGGGCTTCCCATGGTCGGGTACCACCACATCGGCGCCGGGCGGATGTCCCTGTGCAAACTCATTCAACCTGCTGCGGTGTAGAGCTTATCAAACACGTGGAGGTTTGCTCAGGTGCTTGAAAGTGTCTGAATTGGTTTGCATGGCTCTTAAACTTGTGTAATGGCACTCGGCTGCTTTACGCATCTCTAGTAAGGACGTTAGTGTTATAAAGGTAGAAGTTTGTTTTTTCCCAGTGTGGGTAGGTCTTCATGAATAGGAGTACTCTTAGCATACAAGTACTTTTAAGAATGGAGGTGTAAATCTGTTAAAGGAAGCAGGGTTTATAAAAATACTGTCAAAACACCTGTGGGGCTTAAAACACTGTATGTTGTGTTGGGTTTTTTTGTGTGGGTTGTTTTTTTTTTTTTAAGCTTAGTTAACAACAGATAAAATACAGATAAAATGTATTTTTACATTTTATCTGTATGGGTTCCACCAGAAGCAGTTTGTCCCCTGATACCTGATCTTTTGAGCGAGGAAGTGGCTCTCAGCTGGGAACGCATCCCATGGGTTGAGTGGTTAGTGCGGTCCAAGGGTCTGTGACCCAAGTTGGCCTCTGCGGTGCCTGCTCTGCCACAGGCGCTCTCGCAGGGAGCGTGGGGCAGGTTGCTCTTACAAACGCAGGTTCTTCCTTGTCCCAAGAGCAAAACTCCTTTTTTCAGACCTCAGAATATTTTTAAAGTATGCAGTATGGAGTTTTTGTGAATGTAGCAGCGAGTTTTTGAAGTGTGCTCATGAGCTATTTCCTTCAAAACTGGTACAAGGAGTTGCTGTATTGCTGTCTGTCAGATAGGTAGTCTCAATGAGAGTCCTGGTTTGAGAAAACTTCTTGCTGTACAATGTGTGCACGTTGACCAGGCAGTGGCCTGCCTGCAGGCACTTGGCCTAAAGAGCAGGTGAAATGTCTTACTGTGATTCTTTGCCTGTTTTGCTCTGAGCGATAGATGCACAGATGGGGCTGAAATCAGAACATGAAGAGGAGAAGGAAGTGAGAAGACAGACCAAAGGTTCTTAAATATTACTTTCCACTTTGGACACTCACCATTTACAATGAAGCTTTTTCCAAGGATTCCACAGAAATACTGTAACAGACTGTTCCCAAATAACAGTATTGCCAAGTTGAGCTTCATTCTGAGGCTTTTATTTTGTGACTCTTTGGTAGAAATATTGTAGCTACGATGGGCTGAAGATATATGTGGAACAGCATATTTTGTGGAAGTTAGCATCCTTTATTGGACCAATGAGTATTCTTAGGAAAAGCTATAGGAAGCTTTCAGACTTGGTCCTATATGTTTGCATTTCTCTCTTTCTCACATACTGGTTTAAAGGGAAGCGTAGTTGATGTTGTGCGAGTAGTAACAAAATATGTTGCCAATACAATGCAGTAAATTGTTGCATGTGGACTTTACAAATGTTGATGCCTACAGCAAAGCGTTAATTTACCATATAGGTAGGTGGTTTGGTTTTTACACATACCGGTCAGTTACTGTGCAGGATCAAGTCTGTGCTGGAAAGTGTGCAGTAATATATTCAGCTTGATTTCACCTTTTGTATTTGGAAATGTGGGAATTCTTACAGGAAATAACTCACATTAGTTCAGCAAACGTGTCATCTTGCCCCTAGAAATAGCTATGAAAATATGCTGGAAATTTGCTCCAAAGGGATTGAGGACATACAAGGCTGATGCTGACTCTGGACATTGCCATGGCTATCAGGTTCTTGCCTCATTCTGCACTCTGCTTTTGCAGTGAAAAATGCTAGTTGTGGTGTGTGGTGTTCTGCACTCACCTGACTGGGCCAAGCCGCCTTGAGTGGTGGTGGCATTCATTGTTGTCGTCTTTTTTCGCCGTAGAGGTCCCCCATAATCATCTCCCCCTCTGGCATTTTTTTTTATTATTCTGCCAGGAAAACTAGTACTAGTTTTATGTTCTCGAGTCCATCTAATGTGTTTTCTCTTCCTGTTAAGCCTTATCACTGCTAAAAATTTTTGAACTGACTTCTCATGTTGCTTTCCCAGTAGAGAATTATGTTTGAAAATCTTTCTGGTGTTGGTGGTACTGCCTTACTCTCTCCCTTTCAAGTTTCTCTGGTTTGCTCTATAGCTTTATTTTTGCTGTAATTTCTTTTCAGCTCTCCATTTTGTCTCTGTACTTTTTCTTCTCTGCCTCCTCAGTATCGTCTGATCACTAGAATTCTTCTCCCTTTCCTTTGGCACTTGTCTTTCTGAAGCCCCTCTTTTTTTCCTACCCTTTTTCCTCTTGAGTCGATTGTGGCAACAGGTAAAGAAAACCCAAGCCACAAGTAACTGATTCAGCCTCTGCCCCATGCTGCAGAGAGTCTGCTGCCGGGGGGCTTCTCAGGCACCCATCAGCTTGGCACTCTCTGGTCATACCCAGAAAATCCCTGTGTTTAAAAAGAGCAGTTTGTAAGGTTGATAGGGCTGGAGGGCTGGTGGGATTCACTTCTGACAAGTGCATCTAGGAGTGCTACTGTTCCTGAGCTGCTCCCTTACCCCTACTGTCATGCTCTCCTTTTCCCATTATCAGACAGCTCTTGGTTTGTTGTTTGTTTGGTTTTGTTTTCTTTTTTTTTTTTTTTTTTGTTTTTCTTCCTTTTTTCCTGGAAGAACTTTTATTTCTGAGAAGTACAGAAATGAGTGCTTGAAGCGTCAGCAAGGCACGTTGCTACGGCGTTACATGGTTCACATCCTTAACATCTTTGTTGTAAATACGTCATTTGATACGAATCTGCGCGATGCTGAACCCTGACCTGGTGAGTGCTGCTCTGTGGAAGTCCCTGTGAAATCTTGTGGTATGCCTGGCAGGTCACGTTGGCATGGCAGATGGCAATAAATGTGGGACTACGTGAGAAGACTTTAAAAAAGAAATTAACAAAGAAAATACACACCTCAAATAACTCATGGTGTTCTTAATTGAGTAAAAAGTTTTGTAAGATAGTTTTGAGAAAAGAAATATAATGGCTGCAGGGAATTTGGTTTAGAAGTCTAATTAAAGGACAGGAGAGATTCTTGTGGTAGCTGCTATTCTCATGAATTAATTATATAAAGTAGCATTTGATTAGCACATCCTCATTTTTACTTTTCAGAAAGTTCTTATTTTAGAAGGCAAATGACTACCTCCTTATGTTTTAGACCCAAGTCTAATACTGTAAACAGATTTCCATGATCCATGTCCTTTCTTACTTCCCTTCCTTCTGCCTCTAGTACTAAGGGACGGCTTGTTTGAACTCTACGGTCTGTTTTATGTCATGGCACCGAGAGTTTTGACTGTTCTATACTCACCCCATTCACCTTGGTTTATTTGTAATTGTGTCGTTAGTGAAATGGGGAATGGAAGTTGGCATCCTGTGTGCTGGAGGGTTGGAATGGTATGATTCACACAGCTAAAAACCAGGACAATACGTTTTACGTGGTCAGTATTGCCACATCTGATGTGTGTTGTGCAGTGACTTCAGTGAAGTGCCCCTTTGGACACACCCTGGGGACTTCTGGGGTTTTTTTTCCCTTGAAGAGGTATGTTTCAGACAAACAAGGAACAGAAGTCGCTTTCTTAGAGTTTTGCTGTTTAAAGCAAAACAAAAAACCCATGTCTGTCTTTTTGTCGTCATTGTTGTTGATCAACAACTTCTGATTTTTGCCCTGGAAAACATACAGAGAAGAGAGTCTTCTTGGAAATGTTTTTAGAAACTGTCCAGAGGTGTTTGCCTCAAAGAGGCTACAGTGCCAGTGAACGGGAAAAGCAAGGAAAATGGAAAGGGAACGTTTATCCATACATTTTAGCGAATGTCTCATAGCACAGCTGTTTCCCTTCACAGTTTGCCTCACTGAGGAATGGTTGGCATTTATATATTTCCATAATTTCTCAAGCAGCTTTATTTCATGGTGAGCATAAACCAAGGTGTCTGAGGAATCCCAAGCCTTTCTTGTCCACTCTTTAATGAGGTGACAAGGCTCTAGTTTGTCACTTGGAAAGGATTCAGCAGCGAGAGCTTTTGTCAACCCTGCAGATGTCTGAAATACCTTCCTGCTTAGTACCTGGCTACTCTTCCACAAGTATCTGAAGAAAATGTAAAACAGATTAATACTGGTCCAGGAAAATTCCTTCTTAAGAAAGTCTCTTTCATAAGTAGTTGTTAATGTTGTGATTTTTACTTGTATCGTACACAACATTTAAATGGTTATGCTGTAAATGTTTTGAAAAGGCAGTACTGAAGTATATCCAGACTTTTAGAGCATACAGCTTAGTCAAGAAGATAGAAATCTGATCACTGTTCATGCGAATGGAAGAAAACTTCCTGTGATCCTGAGAAAGACAACTTTGAGCAAATGTTAGGAAGTGTTTTATTATGAAGGTTTAGTACCTGGTGCCTAGGTTTTTTTATAGGTGCTTAAGTTACTTGGGAATTGGAAGATTTCTCCTATTTTGGTGTCCCACAGATGTGCCTGAAAACAGACTATTTTTGCATTACTTTTGATCTATTGCACAGACCTTAACTGGTTTGCCAAATACTAATTCTCTACAACATGGTCAACACAGAAATTCCTCCTGGCTCTCAGATGTAGCTGGTTTAGGGAATGAGGTAGCAGAGAGCCCCTGTGTAAAAAAAGTCGAGAATATGCTTCCTTTGCGTCTTCTGCTTATTTTATCATAGAAATACCAGCATGCTGTTTTGTGTGTGGTCCTGCAGGGTAAATTAATGAAATGAGGAACAGACCACCTGTGTTGGCTGGGCACGCTGAGCGGTGCTGTTCAGGGGAGGACGCTCTCACATCTGTCATTGTGTCTGCTAATCCTCTCACCCGATTTTAGTGAGTCTTACCCACCCCAAAGGTGTGTGACTGAGTAGTGGGTACACTCTGAACATGGAGCAAGGCAAATACAAAATGTCTTTGGTGGGCACTGAACTATCCTGGAAATCATTTGGAAATGGCTGTTGGGAGAGTGTGGAAGGTTCCCAGGGCACCACCATCCACAGGTACACTAGAGGGCAGGATTTAGCCCTTAAACCTTCTTACAGGCTTTAGAAATCAGGAACGCTTGTAGATACTTACATATTCTTGTTTACAGAAGAAAGCCCTTGCACAGCCATAGGTGAATGAATAAGGCAAATATGCATAACATACAGTAGTTTGACAGCATACAGTGAAATTATGGAGAAAGTCACTTAAATTCAGATTCTTGGAAAAGCTGTCTTTGTGCCCCATTTACTTTGGCAGATTAAAATGTTTGGTAAAAACTGCAATGATGCATGTAAGACATTTACTGAAGTCAGAACGAAGGTTCTGAGTTGTCATCTTGGTAAAATGGAGCTGCATGTTCCTGAATTGTTCATCAAAAGACTGAGATCAGGTGGCTGCTAGTGGGTTTTATTTGGCAGCCGGTTCTAAGAAAAAGTTTGTCCTGTGGTAGAAATATATTTGAAAGCATTTTACAGAAGGTGGACTATGTTAGTAATGTTTTTTTAAGTTAACAATTTCTTTTGACATGCTAGATGAAGAGATTAAATTGGAGTTAGTTGAAACCCATGGGTTTGGGTTTTTCTCTTTTCCTTTTGTTTGTTTGTTTTTTAAGTGTGTTGGGTGTATCTTACTAAAGAGTTTTGAAAGTTGATCAGATTGATCTGCTGTAATAAAAGCAGGTTTGGATTCTTTATTCTCTAATAAAAGCAAGAGAGGTGCCAAGTGCACAGACAGTTAAATGCGCAAGAAGAGATGTAGCACCTGTTTCAGAAGTAGAATTAACAGTCACAGAATTCAGAAGGTGCTCACAGATAAACCCCAGCAAAATGTACTCTTCTTGTGTTCAGTTTCCACAGAATGCATACGTCTATTGTAATTGCTAAAAGAAAAGGGACCTGTTCCACTGCAGGTTTTTTGGTCAGAATTCTGGTTAATTGCCTTTTAATTAATCAATGTCTCAACCTGAATTTTAAATTATATTATTTCCAGTGACATTTTGTTTCTGTAAGCTTTACCCAACTCCCCCAAATTACATACATGGCAAGCAGTTTTAAAAAAGAATTATTCAGTGGTTTCATATACTGAAAGTTGCTAACAGTGAAGTGAAACATGTAATAAGAGTTTCTTTGAGAGTTTTTCTCCAAGATTAATATTTTTTACCTTTTTCTTCCTTTTTATTTCCCAGAAAAAACATTTTCTCATGTTTCCTCATTTGTTCAAGCAGTTTGAGCTAAATCCATGAATCCATCCATAAATTCTGATGTGAACAAGAGAAGACTGTATTTGAAAGAGATGACTGAAATTTGTGTTTTGATTATTATGGTTTTTAGCAGTTTTGGAAGCATTGCCCTGGGATCACTGGCCACTGGTTCAAAATACTTGAGGAGTGATTGATTATACTAAATTGGTTAATAACCCAAGAAGCAATGGAGCTCTTTGACTGTCAGTAGCAGCATGTTAAGTGCAATTATTTAGTAAAAACAAAATGGACTATATAACGTTAATGCAATCCAGTTTTGAAGCAAAGCTTATCCTGAGAATGCTGAAGTTACTGTTACTGAATAAAGTCCATATTTGCATGAAATCTCTGAATTGAGTCTCTATACCAGGTGCTATTTGAAATGTTTATGGCATGATTTTTGAAGCCTGAAAGTTGTTAATGAGATTGCGTTTCAATTCTGATGGAGAATTAATAGTCTTTATTTTTATTAGTTTCTGTTTAAGACTGAGCGTTTCAAAATAAAGCAACTCCCTCATCATTTGTAATTTTCAGCAGGGAGTTTTGTGACAATATGTTGGTAAATTGAGTTCCTGTCTGCTGCTTCTGCTGCCGCCTGACTTCTCAATAAAAATATTTAAAGGGTGACTCTCTGGGGTACTGGTGGCATTTCAGGATTATTATCTTATGTAGTTTTTTGTTTGTTCAGGGTAGGGCCAGATTTTGACTGCAGCCTGATACGATCGTCCAAGAGTATAAATGAGATGATGTCTACAAAGTTGGGTGGAGGTTGTCTTGCAGAAACTGTCATGGTGCACTTCTGGTTGAGTGATCCTTTATGAACCTATCACTCATGGTTGACTTTTAGAGCTTGAAACCACGTGGCTTGAGTGATTCAAAGGAGAAAGACACTAAGGGTACTAGGCAAGGGTGAAGTGGGAACTTGACTCCATAGCCATTTGCAGTGCCAATTTGGTGAAGTTATGTTCTTGTGCTGCGGAGCTTGTTAGCTTGCCTCTTACCTTCTGGCGAGACTTCAGCAGATCTTGGAAAACAGCAGTCGTTAGCATTCCAGCTGGAATGTGCAAGTCACAAAATCCGGATACTCATGGCTATGAAATACTGCCTGGTGATGTGTTTTGTAAAGTCAAGGATAGAAACCAACTGGGATACAGCTTGAAAATAATTGCAGTCTGTTTCTTGTCTCTTTCTACTCTCAGGCTGACCCACAGTACCTGATGTCCATCTGCAAACTTACTGTGCTTTATGTGTTTTATTAGACATTGTGTTGCCATTCTGTGGTGGTGTAGCTCTGGGGTTATTTTTGCCAATAAAGGCTGTCCTTAGCATATATCAGCTACCAGCAGCTCAACTGTTACTGCCTGTCTTGTGGTACCACGTCCTGAACCATCTCGTCTGTTAAAACGCAGGACAAGATACAGAGTCTTCCTTAATGGATGACTTGAAGAGGATGAACAGAGAGAAGAGTCCGTGTGGTTGTTACCTATGTTTCATTTCAGGTTAGAATAGTCATTTTGGGATCATATGACAATTAGTGTTAATACAGCCCCACAACTCTGGGAAGACCAATAATGAGACTGAGATTTCTGGATGTAGAGGACCACACCTGCAGAGTAGTTTGTGCAATACTCCTTGAGGTCCTGTTGATACCTGGGGCGACATAGATGGATACAAAAATGAGAGTATTTTTAGTGTGGAGAAGCAGTCAGTGAGGGCCATATAAAGGATGTATGGGGAGAGACCATCATCTCTGTTTAGAAGTAATCTGGGTATCCTGCTGCACAGACTTGTTGGGCTGAGCAGTGTCTGGGAAATAGCATATGGATTCAGTTCATCGGGTTTCTCCAAGTGTAATGGAGCAAGTGGGAAGAACAGCTAAATGTGTGCCTGGCCGTACCTCTGAATATGTAAATATGAAGGATTCATTTTGTGGTTTTACAGATGTTTACAAAGTCACTGTGGATGTTTTGCTGATGGCAATGTAGTTCACTTGGGAAAATAGAGGAAAAGACCTACTGTGCTTGTGCCCTTAGAAATGCAGGAATCCCTCAGAGCTGAAGAGGTCTACAGAACTGCCCCATGTTGTCAGTTTTAATTTATTTCAGTCCCAACCTTCTGCTTGCTTTAACTGCTTCAAGAAGTGATATCTTCCAGAGTGTTTAGCCTGTCTGTGCTTGAGCTGGTACCTGTGATTGTAAAGTGTTACTCTTTGATATTAAAGAGCAGAGCAAGGTGTCTCAAAATAAGACCGAATTTCAGTGATCAAACTCTAGTAGCATGGATCCATATTGTCTATGTGATAGTATATTAGGACAAAATGCTGTTAGGAGTGAGAGACGTCTGGCCTGCCTGCTTATTTGATGTGGCATAAGGAGAGGCTGCGATTGCTGTTGCTTGTAGCTGTGGCATACTTTGGGAGCATGTTCTTGCAGTGAAGTCTGGAGCAGCGTGGAGATTTAAACCAGCATAGTTAATACTAGTAATGGTGTGGCTGAAACAGCAGAGAGCCAGGTAGGTTCTTCCAAGCTTCAGATTGTAAGGTCTGGTCTTTTGTTGTCAGGAAAGTGCTGATGTCCCTTCTTAGTATGGTTTGAAGGCATTCAGAATAAGCAGTGGGATTTTATTCAGGGAGGTGGAAGCTGGGGAAGTGATTACAGCCTGATCCATCTCTCTGTGGTCCTGCAGACCAAAGTTCTTGGCTCCCCATTACAGGCTGGGTCCTACAGCATATTCCATCTGCCTCCTCAGAGTGATCACAGGGGGCTGTAAAAGTGAAAAGTGTTACCCAAATATTTGAAGGCAAGTCTAAAAATGCATGGTGCAATTTATTTTTCGATGTTAGGGGAATTTGATTTCTTACAAAGAAGAAGTCTTAATGCTCAGGTGAGGCTGCATTCAGAAGCAAATCAGAACCTTTTTGTGAAGACTGGTTCACTACTTTTCTGGGTCAGCAGTGATTGACAGCTGCTGTCCTTCACTGCAGCTCGTGCTGTTCCCCTGTGGATGCATTATTTAAATGTCAGCATAGGGTGGTTACTTAGCTTGATGGAAGGGGATAAAACAGATGGGGGATGAAGTAAGTCTCTGGGCTGCATGTTGTCTTTGCGTTGCTCTTGCAGTAAACAAGGTGGACAGGCACCAGCGAAATACTGTGTGTGCGTGTATATGGATTCTGAATTTTTTTTTTTTACTTTTTGCAAAAATATTCATTAAAGATTCAGTGATTAATTACATTTCATTGGTATTGGAGATAGAGGCAATACAAAACCAGCACAGTTGCTGTCTCTGAACCTTCTGACCAGATTAAAAGCAATCAGCTTTAAAGGACAACTTAATTCATAGGAACTCCTTCTGATCAGCTTGTTATTTCTTCCTACTCCTGTCTGCTATGCCATCTCCCTGGCGCTCTGGATGCCTGACACAGTTGCTCTTTCACCACTGTGCTTCAGACTGTTGAAATACAGTTTGCTGATTCTTCTTGCCATTTCTAAAATCCAGCTTTTCCTTTCCAATGGTGACACTGAGACTTATTAAGCCTACGGGCTGACACTTTCTCACCACTGTTCTGGCAGCCTTTTCCTTTCATCTCATCAGATCTGCTACTGCTCCAGCATCAGTTACAGCCCTAAAATACTACGTACTACTGAATAGTTGTTG